>NW_027555958.1:312026042-312276042 GCF_003287225.1 Phascolarctos cinereus | reverse complement strand
GTCAGAGGCAAGAAGATTTACAGCTCAGCTGCTGAGAGGTTTGTCAGGTTTCTTCTCTGATGAAAAATAACTCCTTCAGGGGTGAGAAGAGGGCAAGTGCCCTGATAACCAGATGGGAAAACTTCAAGTTAGCCTCATTTCAGAGCAACTTGTGGTCCAAATGATCTCCTTCTGGGAGACATTATTTTTAAGTATAGAAATTGTGGTTTGTTTTGGAGGGGGGAATTAATGAATCAAAAAAGTCTTTATTAACAACTCAGATTGAAAACTCCTCTAGTTTGGTACTATAGGGTCTTTTAATCATCAGATCTGTCACCCAGATTGAAAGGTGAAATAAATTAATCTTCCACAAGACTATCTCAGAACTATCTTTGCACAATATTGCATTATTATGAAGTCTGCTAATTTTGTGACCAACCCAACAAAGTCCCTCTAAGGCCTTTACCCTTGGGGTTAAAGGTGGGGGGGGTTGTAAGAAAAAAAATAGAGACAGCTATAGGCAGTATAGACTTGTTCCAGTTAATTCCCAGGCTGGGAATACATTTGGAAATTAACCATGTGGTAGAGGGCTAAAAGATGGAGAAGGGCTTTGGAACTTTCATTATAAGTATCAGCCAACGGATCTGGAATCACAGAAGCCTGGGTTTGAATCTTGGCTTTGTCAACTGTGTGACATTACCCAAGGCGCTTAACCCCTCCCTGAACTGCTCTTTCCTCAACTATAGAAAGAAGGAGTGAGACTGGATGATCTTGGAAATCTATTCCAGCTCTAACTCTCTCACGCTACTCTGCCAAATACACACACACACACACACACACACACATCTATGAGGATACACACACACAAACATACATCTATGAGGACATATCCACACATGCACATATGTGGTGTGATGTGTATGTATACACACATATGTACATATACACATGCATGTATATATGTATGTATGTATGTATATCTCCAAACTGAAATCATATAAGTTAATGCCTCTTTATTGACAATGGGTCTATAAAAGCATAGGAATAGAATATTAAATGCAAGTTACTGAGAAGTACTAAGTACTAGGGCAGCTAGATGGTATAGTGGATAGAGCATCAAGCCTGGAATCAGGAAGACCTGAGTTCAAATCTAGTCTCAGACACTAGCTATGTGACCCTAGGTAAGTTGTTTAATCCCTGTTTGCCTCAATTTCCTCATCTGTAAAACGAGCTGGAGAAGGAAATGGCAAAGCACTCCAGTATCATTGCCAAGAAAACCCCACGTGGGGTCTCAAAGAGTCAGAAACAACTAAACAAGAACAAACAACAGCAACTAAGATTTCAGAACAAGTACTGAGAAGAATCAGTAATGATGATAAAATGGAAAAGGATCAAGTGCCACAATCTTGTCAGGGTCTTTTCTTAAACAAGCAGTTATCTATGTGACTTTTGGGTGGTTATGTATCCTGGGGCGATGATTGTCAACTCTGCAAAATCATTGATCATAGCCTTGCTTAGAGTGAGAAAGAAACCTTAATTGAGTCCAACTGCCCCATTTTATAGGTGAAAAACTGAAGCTGAGAGAAGTTAAGTGACTTGTCCAGGGTCACATAGCTAGTAAGTGTTTGAGGCAGGATTTGAATCTCTGTGTTTCTACATCCAATGCCCTATCTCCTATATCACAGCTAATTGATTTTCAAGAGCAAATAACAGAATGTGCAAACAGAAAGAATAGAGTAGCCAAGAGGAGAAGGAGTATGCTGAAGTGAGCCTTACTTGGCTCCCAAAAGCCAGTTGTTAAATTTTTAGCATGTAAATTTGCACTTTGGAAATCAGCAAATGCTACACACAGATCAGGGATTGATTTATTGCTTTGTTGATTGTCTAGATTTTAAAGTGATGGAGAAAATTTTAATAATGCAGATTAAACTTAAGAGTATGTCATGCCTATATACATATATACGTGTGTGTGCGTGTGTGTGTGTGTGTGTGTGTGTGTATACAAAAGCTGAGTGTTAAACATTTACCAGCATACTCTTGAGACAAGCCAGGAACAGTTTCATTCATACTTAGATCTCATTGCAAACAAGCAGATCAGTTCTTAAAATTCTTTTTAGTCATCAGAAAGAATAACCTGGGGGAAAGGGAAAGGTTTACTGTGTACTTCTGTATCAGAAGGCACAGACTTTGTAGAAATGGGCTTTGTAGGGAATAACCTCTGATACCTGCAATGAACTGACTCTTTACCTCCTCCTCTTATTTCCTAGCACAGTACCTGGTATATACTAAGTATTTAATAAACGCTTGAGTTGAAGATGGTTACAATAATAGCTCACGTTCTATTACCACCTACATAGTAGTCACTTAATAACCTTTTGTTGTCCTAGACACCCAGGCAAATGCAAAGTTTAGACAGGACATATTTTCTACTGAACTTGAAGCAAAGGAACCTTAATTCACATCCTAGCTCTGATCTTTATTACCCATATAACCCTGGGCAATTCCCTCAGGCCTTCTGGACCCTGCCAGATCAGAGATTTAAGAGCTAGAAGAGATCTTAGAACGTACTGGATTCATGCCACACACATACACATACATTTTACTGAAAAGGAAACTGAGGTCCAGATAGGTTGGGTAACTTGCCTAAGGTCCTTCAGGCAGGAGGCATCAGAATCAAGATTTGAACATGTGTCCTCTGATTCCAGATCCAATATCCTCTCCACTATACCACACTACCCTCAATTTTCTTATCTGTAAAATGGATGCATTAGGATTAGGCAGCCTCATAGGTCCCTTCCATGGGTCCATAGGATCTGTGATTCCATGCTATATCCCTTGTAATCCCTTATTTACTTCAAGGCTCTGCTCAAGCCCTTCCTCTTCTAGAAGACCCCTTGTGGTCTCTCACCTACTAGTGCCTTCCCCTCCAACATTAACTTAGATCTACTTCATATGTACTTGGTATATGCCTATGTTTCTTAGTTTCTCCATTAGAATATAAGCTCCTGACGGCAGGAATTATTTTACTTCAAAGAGTGGCCCCTAGTGTCCTAATCTGGAAAATGAAGACCTTGGCTTAGATACTGACTAAGGTCTTGTCCATCTCTTTTAGGCCGTCCTATGCATTGCCTAGAACTTATTACAATTTCCATTGAGATACCCTACTGTCTCAGTGATAATTTTCAAACACCTCAATTTCCCCTAAAATTCTGACAGCTCTCAGCACTGCTGGGACTTTGACACAAAGCTCTCCTGTATCATGGTGACAGGAACATGGGGACAAACTTTGAGTGGCAATGTTCATTGAGAAAGGCAGCTCAGAAAAGTACTGAGCTGAGGGGGGTTTTTGTGACTCATTCTCAGCTTTGCCCTTGGAGACGAAACTCAACTTCATGCTTATAAGTATATACTTGTCATAAAATATATAATTATTTCTATCTCTAGTCATAATCAATCAATCAACAGATATTTTTGCCACAACTACTGTGTAGAAGGAATTGTGCCAGGTATTATAGGGAATATAAAGAAATATATGAATATAGTTCCTCCCCATTCCCAACTCACAGCTGAGTCGGGGAGCTAAAACCAGTAAACAAAATAACTACAGTTGGTTATAATAAAGAGTAGGATGTGATATGTCCCTAGTAATGACGTAGGCAGACAAAGCCAAAAGAATCAGTTGAAGGAACAATCTATTCTACCAGATAGTTAAAGGCTTCATAAGAGAAATGACATACGAACCATACTTTGTTTTAATGATGTATATAGAGGGTACTGAATATTTACTTATTAGAGGGATAGATATTGGAATGGCAGCTAGAAGGCACAGTGGATAGAGTACTGGGCTTGGAGTAAGGAAGACCTGAGTTTAAATTTGGCCTCAGACACTTACTAGCCATGTGACCTTGAGCAAATTACTTAACTCTATTTGACTCAGTTTCCTCATCTGTAAAATGAGCTGAAGAAGTATCTTTGCCAAAAAAAACCCAAATAGTGTCATAAAGAGTTAGACACAACTGAAAAACAACTGAACAACTGAAGACATTGGAAAGGCAGAGCTAAGAAGGAAGGTTTTTCAGGAGATGAGCTGGGCAGAGGCAGAAAACCAGATTTATTTTTTATTTTTTTTTGAGAAAGTAACAAATAGTTCGGTTTGGTTGGCATATAGGGAAAAGAGAGGGAGTAGTCATAGATTAGACTGGTTGACTCTGAACACAAAAGGGCCTTGAATGCTGAAAGAAGCTTGGACTTAATTTGGTAGATATCAGGGAGCCATTGACAGTTTCTGAGCAAGGAGATAACATAAGCAGAATTGTGAACTGGAAAGATTAACATATGGACGAGAAAGGGAAGACACTGCAGGCAAAGAGGCAAAAAATGGCAAAATTTTATTTTTTTTAATGCTGCTGTTTCCTTTGTATTTGTCATACACAGCTCACAATTAATACAAATCAATTTAAAAAATTAGAGACCAAAATACACAGGAACATTTGCATTGCAACTTAATACTATTGAGGCTAATAAAGAATATCTTATATTCACATAGCACTTAACAATTTATAAAGAAGTTTCTTCACAACATGAATGAAAGGCCATGAGTGAGCAAGGCAGTTGGGTAGCATGGTACAATTATCCCTTCCATATCCCAAGGGGTTTGGGGCAATCTGGAAAATCTGCATAAAATTTTTTAGCCCTCTGAATTATTATGGTATTAAGAGATAAAATATGTTGGTATTATATAATACTATACATATATTGTATGCATTTCTGAGTTTCTAAACTTTTTCTGTGCTGTCTGCTGGCCTTTGTGTGTCATCTGCAGCTTCTGCAAAACTCCCCCAAAATCCCCATTGAATTTCTTATGGCAACTTATGATATATTAAAATAGTGACGGGAAAAGGAGCAATGTGGAAGGGATAACTATTGATAGAGTGTCTAACTTGGAGTCGGGAAAGCATGAGTTTAAAACCTGCTTCCAATTCATATTAGTTGCGTGATTCTGGGCAAATCACTTAACCTCCCTGCCTCAAGTTCCTTACCTGCAAAATGGGGATAGTTATAGTAACGACATCTCAGGGCTGTGAGGTCCACAAGAGAAAATATATGGAAATTTCTTTACAATCCTTAAAACATTATACAAATATTGGCTATATGACAGTAATAACTATCTCTGTTTAAAGATGAGGAAGCCAATGATCAGAGAGATTTATTTAGTGACTTGGCAAAGCTGGTAGGGCTGATGAGTGGTGAAGCTGGCAAGGACCAGAATCCAGGTCTCCCAGCTCTGAGACTGATGTTTTTGTCTTCTAGTTAAGAAATCTTAAATGAGATTCCATTTATTAAAAGAGTATATGCCCTCAAAATTGTTTTTGCTATGGAACTTGAGCTGCCTAAGTGAAGATATCCCCCAGTGAGTTACCCTTTTCCAATATATTTCTTGCCAACCTTAAGAATGGCCTTGAATTCAAAGCAATTCATACACACATGAGAAGTGTTTAACTGACAAGGATCTAACTTACTGTCCAGCTCCTACCACCTCCCCTCCAGGAGCCAATGAGACTATTTAGAGCTGTAGTCACCAGCTGAAGCATTGGCTTTCTGCAGGCACTTTCGTTGTCTGCCATATGGAGAGCCCACCCATGACCTGCTACTTTCTGGACTGTGTCTGCTGTTTTGGTTAGACAGAGGATTAGATGGCCAACACATCTGGTGATTCAGAACTGTTGGAGGGGATTCAGGAAAAGAAGAAGGAGAAGGAGGAGAAAGAGAAAGAGAAGGAGGACAAAGCATTCATAATTAGACACAGAAACAGGTCCATAGATATACATTCTCACAATATATTTTTAATTTTTTTAAATGAACGAAATGGAACGGATGACTTCTAAGGTTGCTTCTAGCTCTAAATCTGATGATCTCATGATGCTAAGACAATATAGGCCAAGAAACAAGATCTTTAGTTCCTCACTTATTTTCCACCTTGATGGGGATGGCCAGCTGTTCAGATAGAACCATAATTCAGTAGAGTGACCTGAACTTTTGTCAGAGGGGGCAGAAATGTAAAGGATGCCAATGCCTGAAGAATGGCTGAACAAGTTGTGATACATGGACAAATTGGAATATGATTGCACTGCAAGAAATGATAGATGTGGTAAATGCAGAGAAATACGAGAAGACATATCTACTGATGCAAAGTGAACTAAGCAGAAATGGGAAAACTATACAAAATGACTCCAACAATGTGAATGGAAAGGACAACAACAAAATGATGGAAACTGAATGTAGAGAAATTATAATGAATAAATTTGTCTCCAAAGAAGAAATAGGAGAAAGCACCACTTTTCATTATTTGCAGAGGTGAGGGACTATGGGTATTATATCTGACCTTTTTTTGATATGTTGATTAGGTTTACTAAAGTATTTTTTCCCTCTTTTTTTACTCTGTTATAAGAGATGCCTCTCTGGGAGGAGGAGGTTGAGTGATATATTAGAAAATATAAATGATATAAACAAGGTTATCCATTATTTAAAGAAAAAAGAAATGTAAAGGGTGCAAAACTTAAGATAATGTTAAATGTTAGCACAAATTTAAATTTGCTCCTTTTATATTTTGTTGGTACTTTTTATTCCCTCAGCAGCCAAAAAACCAATTAGTAGGAATAATTTTAGGAGACTGGAAGATCTTAAGTATAGAGCTAAAGGAGACCTTAGAGTTTATCTAGACCAACTTCCTTCTTTTATAGATGAGAAAACAGATTGAGAAGGTTGAAGTGACTTGCCCAGGGTCACACAAATAGCACATTGTAGAGGCTAAATTCAAACTCAGGTCTTCGACCTCCAACTCTAGCACACTAAGAAGCTACCAGATAGCATGAGCTCTCCCTGACTTCACCCTATGCTGGTCCTCCTCAGACAGCAGTGCTGTCAAGTTGTCTTAGGGTCTCCCTCCAATAGGAACCCATTTATTTGGCTCCTCAGGATAGTGTCCCAACGTTCCCTTCCCCCCCCCCCCGTAAGACAAAGTGGCATAGTGGATGGAGTATAGGACTTTGAACCAGGAAGATCTGAGTTCAAATCCTGTTTCAGACTCACTGTGTGAGCCTAGGCAAGTCACTCAGCCTCAGTTTCTTTAACTACAAATAAGATATAATAATATCACATGTCTTACAGTATTGTTATGAGAATCAAATGAGATAACAAGGTATAACACATTTTGTAAACCACAAAGTGCTGGGTAAATGCTATTATTATCGTTGTTGTTTTTGTTGTTATTGTTAAGGCTGCTGTCTTCCCTACTCTTTGCTTTCAGATGATTTGAGGGTGCATTTAAGTGCAACTTGCCCTGACTGCAAAAACTTGCTAGTTTCAGCTCTTGGTGTGAATAATCCAAAGTACTCAGTAATCTCCCTCTGTCTCCCTGACCCACACATACACTCATACAGAGCCCTAATTGTTTTGGCTCTGGAATGTACTACATTGATTTTTGGCAGATGATTGAGCTTCCTAATTATGTTTTCTAGTCCTGTAATAACAGGGTTTTACTCCCCCTAGCTCAAACTTACCAGGCAGCAGGAGGTAATGGCCTGAGTGTGTGTGTGGAACAAAGTGAGGGGGACCATTTTAGGATTAAAAACTGGACATCAGCAATTGAAAATTGATTGGATATAAAGGATCTAGTGGAAATGGGGGTCCCTTACAAGTTTTACTCCTGTAAGATTAGAAAAAGTTGCCTTCTTTCCACCAAGGGAATCCACTACCTTTTGTTCCCCTTGAGAAGCCAAGGAAGAAGGAAGAGTGGCCCCAGCCAACAATTTCTCTTAGATAAAGGAACTGTCATTAAGATAAGAGTCAAATGAGGTTGTGTTGGCTCAGAGTAATCTACTCCTTGGGGGAAAATAGACAACAGAAGAGTCAGAGTAATGGTATAGAAAATTACCTCAGGAGTTTGGTGTAAGGGCAAAGACCAGGTCCAAATCTTGACTCTGTTCTTTACTATATCTGTGACTGTAACCAAGTTCCTTAAAAACTCTTGGCTTCAGCTCCAACTGGATGATCTTTAGTTCCTTTTACCTTTAAGCCTATAAGTACATTAAGGACCCTGATTCCTCTGCTATACAATGAGAGGTTTCAACTGAATGATCTGCAGGATCCTTTCCAGCTATAAGTTTCTATGAGCCTATGACTTGCAAAGAGAAACAGTATGACATACAGGTTGGCTGTTGTTCAGTCCTGTCTGACTCTTCATGACCTCATTTGGGGTTTTCTTGGCAAAGATATTGGAGTAGTTTGCCATTTCCTTCTCCAGCTCATTTTTTTCAGTTGAGGAAACTGAGGGAAACAGGGTTAAGTGACTTTCCTAGGGTCGCACAGCTAGTGTCTGAAGCCAGATTTGAACTCAGGGAGATGAGCCTTCCTGACTGCAGATTCAGTACTCTCTCCACCATGCCCCTTAGCAGCCTGGTTAGACCATGACCTTTCCCTCTGAGTTGGAGCCTTTCCTTTTTGCCCAGATGATTCCTCAGTTGTGATCATTGGAATATGATGGCAGTCTATGTGGGAACAACCCCCTTGGTCCTTATTGAGTAACCTGTGCTTTTAATCTAGAACTTCTGTGTTACATGGACATAGATTCCCTTTTTGAAGCTAGTGTGGCCTTGGGGAGGAGGGGCCAGATCTGGAAAAAGAAGCTCAAACCAACTTTCCTAACCTCTAAATATAGAGGAGGCTAACAGTTCAATCCCCTCACTTTAGAATCAATTATTAAGTTTCCTTGGAAGATAAAGAGAGAGTAGGGATTCCTCTTTATACAGCCAGATTACCTAAAGATGAAATCTTTCCCAGCTATCCCCAATACCCAATTATAGCTGTCCCCAAAATTTGTTTTTAAGTCAGTTACTTGAACTCAGAATGTTCTCATAGAATTTTTTTTTTTTTTTACAAATGATGATTAGATTCTTAGGCTAGGCAACAAAAGTTTATTTAACCCATAATTGAGTTGTACAATAGTCCTAATGGGAGAGACAGTGTGGTGTAGTGGATATAGGACTGCTCTTGGAATCAAGAAGACCTAGATTTAAGTCTTGCTTCTGACACTGTATGACCATTGGCAAGTCACTTACATTTTCACTGCCCCAAGAGAACTTTAAAATTGCAAATTACAGTTTTTGCCTGTCTGTATCCAAGGCATTGAGGCATTGAGGTATCATAGTGAGTGGGCCCGGAGCCAGAAAGACCTGAGTTCAAAACTGTCCTCAGATATTTATTAACTGTGTCCCCCTGTGCAGTCCATTTAATCTTTGTTTATCTCAATTTCTTCAACTGCAAAATGGGAATAATACTAGTGCCTACCTCCCAGGAGTGTTGTGAGGATCAAATGAAATAATATTTATAAAGTGCTTAGCATGGTGCCTGCCATATAGTAGGCACTTAATAAATGCTTGTTCCCTCCATCCCAAAGCGAGAACTACCATACCAGAGAGTGATTTTGCACCAAGAAAATCACAGGTCTGACCAAAATCAATACCAAAAAAAGACTATTTTAGCTACTGGTTCTGTGGGAGAATGCATTTACCATTCAGCATTACTTAAAAGTGAACTTGGTATCTCAAGCAATGCTCATATATTTTGACTTAGTTCAGCAAATGACTTCTGCCAGAATTTTGGCAAAAAAGACAACTCAGAGATTCCAGAAATGTATGTCTCCCCACCTTCAGCCAAGGAAGCCATTGGCCACCGACTTGGTAAATGATTCTTTCTCTGTGAAATTTTAAAGGAAGAGGGGACATTCCAGTCTACCTTTGGTATAGGACAGGTATTTACTTATAGGTCAGTGGTTTTAAAAATTGAAACCTTTTGTTTTTGCATCACTTTGATTTCCAAACTTATCCCTCCCCTTGCCCTATCCAGCCATTCTTTGCAACAAAAAAGCAAAAAAAAAGAGAAAAAGCAATTTAGCAAAACCAACCAGCACATTAATTGTGTCTGACACTAGAGGCAATATTTCTCAACCATAGACCTCCCCACCCCCCCAAACTTCTGCAAAGATGGACCATTTTCTCAATTCTTCACTGAGGTCAAGATTGGCTATTGAATTTTACAAAGTTTAGTTTTATTTTAACATTCTCTTCATTTACATTTTTGTAGTCATTAAGTGTATCGTTTTCTTGGTTCTGCTTACTTCATGGTGTGTCAGGTCTTAGAAATCTTGAATGTTTCTCTTAATTCTTCTCATTTGTTCTCTCTTATAGTATGGGACATCACCATTTCTTTTCTACCATAATGAGCTGCTTTGGGTGCATAATAAAATTTTCTTTCTATCTTTTACTTCTTTGTGGTATATACCTAATGGTAATATCTGGGCATTTTAGTCACCTTTTTTTTTGTTAGCATATGGGCCAACCGTTTGTATAAATTAAGTGTCTCTGATTGTTGGAACCACTTCTTAATAGAAAGAGAATGAGACTGATGTTAATGATGCTATAGCATGCTTTGTTATATTGCACAGGACTGTGGGTGTGGAAGTGTGAATTACTTGTGCTGAATTTGGAGAATGATGAGTTAGCCTATAATGGGGTTCTGCTGTTTATTTGCAAGAGGGCAGAGAGTCAGATTGAATTGTCAGTCATGTCATGGCATTATCTTTCTTGAACAAACCAACAAAGAAAAAGCCTTTGCTAGAAAGGTGAAATGAGCAGTGTTTCCTAATCATCCTACTTGAAAAGTGGCCTCAGGGGTAATGTTTCAGAACTTTCACTGTTCTATTGTTCTTTCCTCTCTTCCTGTATAGCATGTAGCAAGGGGGTTGATATCAAATCCTTTGGAATGGAAGGATACTTTTTTTCTACTGATACATGTATTATCCCTTTGCTCCCAAAGACTCCAATTCTGTCATGCCTGTCTATTCTCCCTATTCAGCTATAATGTGGGAGGAGGGAAAATCTCTACCCAGGAAATCTGATAGCTCATATCATAATGCAAGAACCTATGGCTTCCTCTAGCTCTTTCCTTTGGGCCTGCTTCTCTTCAGAGATAACAATGCACAGAAGAATGATTTGATTAAAACAACAACAACAATAGCAACCAGCTCCTAGCCCTCCCTTCCCATGAATCCTGAGAACAGTGGGTAGCAATAACCCAATTCATTTCCTTTGATGAAAAGTAAAGTGGTTAGGAGGCTTTTAAAAGGCATAATGCACTAAGTAGTCAGTTTGCCTTTATATTGCGAAGAAAACAAAGGCGTTTTGGAGAAATGACAGATTCTAAACAAGATGATTAATTTTAATGTGGAGGAGAGAGAGTGTTAATAAAGACATTTTAATCTTCTCCCTGCATATACACCATTAGTTATTTTATATTCTGGTCAAACAGCTAAGGTCAGAGAGTTCCAGATGATATAGATGACTCCCAAATCTATCCGTGCAATTCGTCTCTTTCCTGAATGCTAGTCCCAGATCACCAACTGCCCGCTGGACAGCTCCTGGAGGTCCTGTCAGCATCTTAAACTCAACATGTCTAAAATGGGATTTATAATTTTTCTTCCTAACCCTACCCCTTCCCCAAACTATCCCATTTTTATTGAGGGCACCACTGACCCTCTAGTTAACCAGATTTAAAACTTGGAGTCACCTTTGACCCTTCCCTTACCTACACTCCAATAAGTTGTCAAGCTCTGTCAATTCTACCTCTAAAACATCTTTTGCCCTCTTTCCCTTCTTTCTGTGCACACAGCCATCATACAAGTTCAGACTCATATTACCACTTGACTAGTCTGTTGTAATAACGCCTAACTGGTCTTTTTGTCTCTAGCTTCTCCCCTTTCTAATTCATCCTCCACGCAGTTGTAAAATAATAACAATAATCAACCAAGCAAAAAATCTTCCATAGATAGCTAGATAATGTAGTTGATAGGGCCATGGAATTGCAGTTGGGAAGACCATAGTTTGAGTCCTTCCTAATTCATTTACTAACTATATGATGATCGAGAAAAAAACACAACCTTTCTCAGCCTCACCTGAGATAACATATAAGGGCTTTGCAAACTTTAAATTACTAGATAAATATTAGCTATTATAATTAGTAGTATCCTCCTCCTCCTCATCATCATCATCACTGTTCTCACCACGTTACTCCCTTGCTCATAAACCTTTTATGGCTTCCTATTGCCTCCAAGACTACAGAAGAGTGGAATGAGTGATGGATCTCATGTTGGAGGACCTGGTTCAAATCCCTGCCATGTCACTGAGCACGAGTGGGACTTTCGACAAGTCACTTGATCTCTGTGGGTATCAGTTTCCTCAACTGTAAAATGAAGGGGTTAGACCAAATGACCTCTAAGGTCACTTTCAACTTTAGCCTCCTGAAATGGCCAGGTGCCAATAATGTCAGAATATATAGACATGAGGAAAGGCATAGATCTATCTCCATCCCCTATCCATCATCATTTCTTATTCCATATCTCTGAGGACATTATCTTACTTAATTCTCCTGATAACATAAAATCCTTGGATTTAGACCTGAGCAAGAGGAGGTAGTCCAAGTTCATCTCTAAATAAATGAGAAAACTAATGTATCAATCTGCACCTTTGGAAGTATTCTTCAGTTGTGTGTTTAAGTGGATGTGGATTATTTCTGTGACCTATTGGTCTGCAATTGGATTGCAATTTTCTTGATATCAGATACACAAATCCTACCCTGCAAGAGGCAAAAGGGAGCACGGCCAGCATACCCTTATTCACCATTAAAAGGAAGACTGTTGGAAGACAAGCTGTCTCATTTTCCAATGCTGGCTTGGACTTCAATTAGATCTCCTTCCTTTCCCTTACCCCTCCCTCACCCTTTATCTAATTTGTCAAATCTTGTTAATTTTACCTTCAAAACGTGTCTCATATTCATCCCTTACTCCCACTCATCTAGCCAACCATCTAGTTCAGGCCTTCACTACCTCTCTACCAGGGCCCTTTTTTTTTCTTCTTAAACATCCTGCTTCTTGATTTCTCTATCTGGTCCTTCTTTTCTCCAACCCATCCTCCACATGGCTAACAAATTAACCTTCTTGAAGCACAAGTCTGACTATATAATTCCTTTGCTCAAGAATCATCAGTGTATCCCTCTTGCCACCAAGATAAATATAAATTGCTCAATTTGTCATTTGAACTCTTCATAGTCTATAACATATTTAACTTCATTCAAGGTTCAGCTCATTTGCCACTTCTTATAGGAAATCTTTCCTGACTCCCCCAAATTATTTATGCTTTCTACCTTCTCAAATGATCTTGAACATGGACTCCCTGAAATCGACCTATGGATTCCTTGGGAGCCCACAAACCTGGGGTTGAGCCACTTTGGTTTTTTAGGTGAGAAGATTAGAGGCTGAGGGGAAATGATTTGCCCAAGATCATGCTGGAAATCTTAAAACAGAATAAAGCTAGTCAGGAAAGGGCCTCATCTCTTCTCCTCCTAAACAGAAACTTAAAATCAGCATATAACCAAATGTGATAGTTAAAAGGTCATATATATGTATAGTCTTATTTTGCAGATAAAGAAATTTATTCCCAATAAGAAGTGACTTGTCCATGACCACATAGTTAAGTAGTGAAAGATCTAAAACTAAAAACCCAAGTCTCCTGACTCCCTGTCCATTATTCTTTCTCGTATTAATAAATTGATTAGCTTTTTTTTGTTGGTTGGTTGGTTTTGTCAGGAGGTGGGTATTGATAGAAACAGCACATTCACCAATGGAAATAAGGGGTGTATGTGGAATAATATTAACTGATATTTTAAAAGCACTTTAAATGTGTATCTCTACACATTTTATTTCATTTGATTCTCACAAAAACTCTTAGAGGTAAGAAAGATGAGGAGATGGCAGCAGAAAGATTCACAGTAAGAATCAAAGACAGGATCTGAAACCATGCTTCCCTGACTCCAGGTTCAGTACTCTGTTTACTGTAACAAGTTTGCTTTCATGGACCTTCCCCACCTTGCTCGAGGCAGCAAGGTTAAAAACTCTTAGCCCCTCAGTCAGGTCAGGATAGAGGGGGAAGCCTGATCAGCTTAGGTGCAGAATTCTTAACCTTTCTGCATCACAGACCCCTTGGGAATTTGGTTATACTTACAGACCCCAGCTCAAAATCATATTTTTAAAAAATAGAAGGAAATGCTAATTTTTAATTAAAGGTTAGTGAAAATAAAGATGCAGTATTTTTTTTTCATCCAAGTTCACAGAAACATTGAAATCTATCCATGAACCCTCTAAGGTGGGAATCCCAGGTTAAGCATCTTTGGCTTAGGGATATAGCTACTCTTACAGTGTTGGTGAAAAGCCAGAAATCTAGAAAAACAGTCCAGAATAAGCCAGTGGAGGATAAATACTCTCTACTAAGTCAGAACTTCTCAGTTCTCTATTTGTAACAAAAATTGTGACCTAAAGATCCTTTCCAGTAACCCTGAATTGTAAAAGTTTTGACTTATAGATGCCAAGGGTCCTGGAAGCTTAGTGAACAGTCAAATACAGCTGCAGGCACTTTCTATCCTTGACCCCCACAGCTTATCCCTGGCTAGGCTTGTAGCCTCCTTGTCCCTCTTTTGCTGATTAGAATGTGTGACCAGTGGAGGCAGAGAGCTCTCTCTACACCCACCCGCTATTGTATTTTACCACATAATCTTTGCAGATTTTATGCCAAATTTTTTGAAGAAAAAAATTGGGCTGTCACCATTATGTGAAGCTTTCAAAATGTGACAATATTATTTAAAAATCATTTATTACTAAACTGTCTTTAGTGCAAGATTAGGATGCACGGAGTACTCATAAGTATGTTAAAATTGGAAATATGTAAGTCTTACCATACTTTCTTATGGCAGTTTCACCTGCCTGCCCCATTCCCTTGTGCCTACCACTCTTTATTGGGTTGAGTAACAATGCCTATTGTACTTCAGCACTCTAAACAAACCACGCAGGTCCGCTTTTGGAAATACACTGACAATGCACATCCACTGAGAATTCTAGGCTTGCTGCTTGTGGCTTGCAATGTGTAAGAGATAAATGTGTATCTATATGCCACTGGTGAATACATTGCTGCTCTGTTTACCTTTTAAGTGGTGTGATGAACTGAATTATATCATGTGGTGATCACATAATGAAAGGTTATAAACCAATTTTTGGACTGAAAAAACACAGTGCAACAATTATGTGGTGGTGACGATTATGCACTGAAATATGTTGTTCCTTCCCAATTTTTCTTCCCTCTTCCCCTTGCCTCCTCTCTCCCCAGCTATTCTGAATGCTTAAAAACAGATTGGTGTTCAGACAAACCTTGTTGTACTAACAAATGCATAGAAGATGAGGAGTTTCAGGAGAATTGTTCTGAAGATAATGAAGCTCTCCTGGAGGCCAAGAGAGAAAAGGAGTGGGAGAGAAATCTACATAACATGTATAAGCAATTTTGCCTCAAAAAGAGAGTGTCTTTCCTTTTTTTGCCCTTTAGTTAAATCAGCCAGTCAGTCTATATGTGGACTGGCACTGGTTGTGTGCAAAGTTCTGTGTGAGGCCCTGAGGAAGAGAATATGCTATCATCGTAATAACTAGGGTGGAGATATAAGGGCTTTCTCCATGGTACTGACATCCAGTAAGGGCATGCAGTCCTTCCTTCAGCGGTCAGAAGACCTTAGTCCTCATGTGTCATGAAGATCAAAGTCCTGACACTTCAGGGGCTCCCACAGGAAGTAAAGAAGCATGCATTAGGTATCTACTATATGCCAGGCACTGGGCTAAGCACTTTACCAATATTATTTCATTTGTTTCTCACCACAACCCTAAAAGGTAGATGCTGTTATTATTTTATGGCTGAGGAAACTGAGGCAAACAGAGGCATCTTACCTCTTACTTGCCCAGAGTCACAAAGCTAGTAAATGCTTGAGACTAGATTTAAACTGAGGTCTTCATGGCTCTAGACCTAGTGCTATATGTACTCTGCTGCACAGCTGCAGCTAAAAAAAAAAAAAAAGAATTCTTTCAGTTGACCACTTTTAGGGTTCTGTCAATGTGGAACCAGTCTCCTAGAGGAGGCAGGTGGGAACGCTATTGGACTCAGCAAACATTGATAAGGAACCTGCTTTGTGCCAGGGAGTCTTCCAGGTCCTGGGAATACAAAGACAAAAATGGAACACTCTCTGCCCTCAAAGATGTTATACTGTACTGGTGGGGTAGGCTGGATATGGAGAATGCAGAAAAAAAAATTGGACAAGTCTTGCTGCCTTCAAGGAGGACATATTCTACTGTTGGTATGCATACACTTAAGTAAATAAAGATAGATACAAAACAATTTCAGGAGTCATTGACAACTGGGAAAATAAAGAAAGGGCTATTATAGGAGGTAGCACTTGAGCAGAGTATCTGAGGAAGTTCAGGATTCCAAAAAGTGGAGGTGAGGAGTAAGAACATGCCAGGCAGGGTAGGACAACCTGTGTGAAGGCATGGAGGCAGCAGATGAATGTTGCATATAGGAAAGAACAAGTAGACCAGTTTGGTGGAAAAGAAAGGTATGTGAAAGGGAATAATATATAATGTTCCTGGAAAAATAGGCTGGAGCCAGATTGTAAAGGCCACATGGGAGAGAACGCATTTTGTCTTCGAGGCAGCAAGGAAACACTGAGCAAGAAAGCAGGATTGCCAGACTTATGCTTTAGGGGCATCACTTTAGTAGCTATGTGAAGGATGATTGATGGATGGAGAGATGGATGGATGGATGGAAAGGGGGATACTGAGTAAAACTGAATGATCAGGGTTGAGAATCAGAAATGGAGATTGTACAGCAGACAGTGGATTAGGAGTCTATTGCGATATTGCAATTATCAATGCAAAAGTCATGAGAGGTCCGAATTAGGGTGGTGAACATGTGTGAAGAAAAAAGAGGGGTATGAGAGATAGCACAGAAGTGAAATTGACAAGATTTTGCAACTGATAGTAAATGTGGGTAGAGTGAGAGAGAAGTGAGAGATGATTCCTAAGTTATGAACCTCGTTGACTAGGAGAATAGTGGACAGAAATAGAAATTTTAGTTAGAGGGAAGGATTTAGGGAGAATGATAATGTGCTTATTTTGGAACACACTGAGTTTAAGAAGCATATGAGACATTTAGGTAGAAACCCTAAGCAGGCAGTTCAAGACACTGTAGTATATATAACTTAGAAGAGAGATGAGGGCTGAATATGTAGATTTGAGAGTCATTTGCATAGTGATAATAGTTGAGCCCATGAGAGCTGATGAAATCACAAAAAGAAAAATTACCAGTGGTAGGAGGATAGAAGAGGGTCCTGGATAAAGCCCTGGAGTGAACTCATATATACCACATATAACACATTACCCAGCACCTAGAAATTGTTTAATAAATGCCTTATCTTCCTATTGGTTGGTTTATTGATCTATCTATCTATCAGCATAGATGATGATGTTACAAATGTTATAAATGAGACTGGAAAAGATCAGTCAGACAGATAGAAGAACCATGGCAGAACAATGTCATGAAAGCACAGAGGATAGAATATACAAAAGGTGTGATTGGTCATCAGTTGTTGTTTCAACTGCAGAGAGAGATCAAGGGGAAGGAAGGAGAATAGGTCCTTGGATTAAGTAACTAAGAGCTCATTAGTGGGCTTGGAGAGAGCAGTCACAGGGTGAGGATAGAAACTACTGTTTCTGTAAGACTACAAGAAGCGAATTGGAAATAATAAAAGTGAAGGCAATAAAGAAAGATAATTCTTGTCCTTCTTAGAATCTCCTCACCCCAAGTTTGGCTGTAAAAAGGAAGAAAGATGTAGGCCAATAATTTGAGAAGATGGTAGGAGCAAGTGAAGGTGTTTATAGGTTAGGGAAAATCAGTGAGTCAGTAGAGAGGGAACCAGTGGATAAGGAAAGCTTAAAACTTAGGGAGAGAGAGAGGGGGGAATGATTAAAAGACCAAGCTTCCAGCTAAGGGCAGGGGCAGTGATGAAAACAAGGTACCCTGGCAAGCAGAAGAGCCACTTCTTCCTCTGATAGTGGAGAAAAGGAGGAGGAAATGGATGTGTGTGGGCCATAATACTGAGGTGATGGGAAAGATAGCACTGAATTGGAAATTCCCATTGTACTCAAACTGCAAATGATGGGAATGAAGGTGGTTGGTAAACCAGGAAGTAAAGGCATAGCAGAATATAAATATTTAGCAATTAGATCTCCAAATCCATACATACATACATACACACACATATACACACATGTGACATACTTTTAAGTTTAACCTTAATTCTTATAATTTTCTCTATCATTTTCTTAAATCCAAGACAATCCATGAAAAAATAAATTAAATCCTGATTTGTAGCATTTGTCATTTTGATTTCTGAGGGGTAAATGTTCACACTTTTTCTCAGGTTTAAATGTTCAAATTCACTCTAGATTCAAGCTGGCTCCAGCACACCCCTGGGCATAGGAGATATCAGCAGGTCAATTAAAATGTCCAGCTAGAACAGTAGGATTTGGACTAGAGAGAAAGATTGTGAGTCAAGTACAGAACTCACTGAGAACGAAGGGCAAATCACTTGGGAGACAGTAGAGAACAGTCATCATGATCTGATAGAATGTAAGCTGGTTGAGGGCAGGAATTGTTTCAGTTATGTCTTTGTATCCTCAGTACTTAGAACAGTGCCTGACATATAGTAAGCACTTAAAATACTTGGTTGATTGATTGATCTAGATAGGGTGATCTTTCTGAATACTTACTGAAGGGTCTGTAAATAGCAGTAAGGAATGAGAAAAATTCTTCTTTCTCCTCTTCTTCTTGTTCTTCCTTTTCCTGGCCCACTACATCACAAGACATGAGTGAAAGTACATCCAGCACCAGAGAATGTGGCTATGGATGTAGACGTCTTCTCTAAGGAGCTAGATTTCTGTAATTGCCAGCAAATGGAAGCAGCATTGGAGGAAGATAGCAAATATGAAGGGCAGTTTCTTAAAAGTAGAATGGAGTTTTCATAGGGCACAGTGGACATGGGATATGGATACAGGAGGGTTAAGACTGACATGGAAGTGGAAAAGGGAGTGAGAAATTTAAGCAAGGGAAGGGAGATTCTGCCTTGGCAGCAGATTACCTTGAGTCACAAGGATTCTGAGGAGAGTCATAGGACAAGTAGATTGTCACACTCTACCCAGTGATCAGACAATCAATCAGCAGGTACATATCAGGTGCTTACAATGTGCCAGGCACTGTGATAAATGCTAGGGACACAAAGAAAGGAAAAAAATCGCCCCTGCTCTCAAAGAGCTAAGTCTAACGGGGGCTGGGAGTGGTGAACAATATATAAATAACTGTGTAAATGCAAGAGATGTAGAGGGGAAATGGGGGAAAATTTAGAAGGCAGGCACTGGTACCAGAGTGTTTGGGAAACTCAAAAGGTAGGATTTGAAGTGAGTCTTGAGGGTAGCCATGGAAGCTAAAAGGAAGAGATAAGGAGGGAGAGCATTCCAAACATGGCTATTCAGACAGTGCAAAGGCACAGAGATAGGAGTGTATTATGGGAGGAACAACAGGACAAACAAGGTGATCTCAGAGTGTATGGAGGGGAGTAAAGTGTAGGAAGACTAGAAAGGTAAGAAGGGACCAGCTTGTGAAAGGATTTAAGGGTCGAACAGAGGACTATATGTTTTATCCCAGAGGTAATAGGGAACTACTGGAGTTTATTGAGTAGGGAAATGACATGCTCAGACCTTCGCTTTAAGAAAATCACTTTGTTAGTAAGTTAATAGACCTGCTATGTGTCAGGCATCATGCTAAGTGCTGTGGATGCAAAAAGAAGCAAAAGACAGTCCTTGCCTTCAAGGAGTTCACAATCTAATGGAAGACAACAATCAAAGAAATATGTACAAATAAGATATGTATATATATGCATATACATATATATATACACACACATATATACATATACGTATATATATGTATATATATATGATAAATAGGAAATAATTAAAGAGAGAGAAGGCACTAAAATTAAAAAGGTTGAGAAAGGCTACCTGTATGAGATGAAATTTTAGTTGGGACTTGAAGGAAGCCAGGAAAGCCAATAGGCAGAGATGAGGAGGGAATGCATTCCAGACATAGGGGACAACGGAGGATGGATTAAAGTGAGAAGACCACATAGAAGGCTTATTACAATAGTACACGTGAGAAATACTGAAGGCCTAGCTAGGGCCTATTGTGCTAGGTTTGCGAGCAGAGAGATGTCGTGAAGGTGGAAATCACAAGATTTGACAACAGATTGGCTATATGGCTGAATGAGAATGAGAAATGGGACTTTCTGGAAGAACAAAGTTTGAACCTAGCTAATTCAGAAGATCATGATTTTGATAGTAATAGGGCAGTCTGGAACAGTATAGGGACAAAATGAGTTCTGTTTTGAATGTGTTGAATTTGAGATGTCTATAGTACATCTAATCTGAGATGTCCTAAAGGCAGTAGTGTGGTTCTGCAGCTCAGGAAAGACACAACTTGGATATAAATCTGAGAACTATCTGAATAAAGATAATGATTGACTACATTAGAAACATTGTGATCAAGTGAGGGATAGAAAAAGAATAAGAGAAACTCACAGTTCATAATAATGATACAAGTGGTTTGCTATCATTCTCTTTTCTAGTGATGAAAAGCATAGGTATGAGAGGGTTACAGGCAATAGTAACAAGGCATATAGCATAAGGCATAAGCTCAGCCTGCCAGGTAATTAGGTTGCCTGTTGGTCCAAGGTTCAACAGAAGATTCTACATCCAGATGTGAGAACAGACACAGATTGGATTCACATGGACCTGCCTCTGCAGCCTGGCTGGTTATAAAGGGGTATGTGGTTGATTTATTCAACCTCTAAACATCAGTCAGATAGCTCTGCCCCAGGGCAAGTTCCAGTGTTGAATTGATCACCTCCCCATGAGAAGCCAGATACTGTCCCCGGTGGAGAGAAATGAGGCCAAGGGCATAAGAGATTAGCTATAGTGAAGAGTTCTATGCCTTTTATAACCAAAAGGAAAGGGGAGAAATTTGGTGGTGATGCTTTGGTCTGAGAGGTGAATGAGTGGGGCTCCTGAGGTTGATCCCAGCCCTTTCTATGATACAATGGATTTATCAATGCTAAGAGGAGAGGAGTCTATTAGGATTAATCGAGGTAGGGTTCCTAAAGGGGGCTTAATCCAAGCAATGGAAAAGAGCAAGAATTCCTGTTATGCAGAAAAACATATGGCCCCCAAAAATATAAAGAAAGAAATGGTGAGCTAAGAACAAGCAATTATTTTTTATTGCAGGGATGGAGGGTGAGAATACAGACAGATTGTTTAACATCAAGTGCCACAGGTCTCTCCATATTGCTAACAACTCTCCTTACAAAACAGAAGGTGCCAAAAAGGTTTCTATAAATTGCATTTCTGTCTATGGAAATTTGCATAACTACAGCTGGCCAGACATGGACTTGTAGGACCAGCTGTTGTATAATGCAATGCTCTGTGGTATATGGGTTCTGTACATCCCCAGGACAGATCCCCCAATCTCTTGCAAGAACGAATTACTTTGGCAGTTCGAATCATATTAAACTGCAGTTGACCTAGGTGCTATAAAGGCTAATGCAATCTCTTTTTCAAGAATGACCTATATGCACCAAATACTTGTTTATGTTTGTAGCTAGTTTTCAGTTCCCAAGCTGCAAAACACATAAAAAACAGGTCGATGGCTGTAGATATTTGGACTGAAGGGAAAGGATTAAGTAAGCTTCTCTTTGACTCCAAAATCCAGATATTCTCAGGCTCTGAAAACAAATCCCTCCTCAGCCATTTGAACTGAAGAAAATGTCTCTAAGTTAGCTTTCTATTTTGAGCTGGTGTTAGACAGTAAGAGTAGGGAATAGGTGGAGGCATGAACATTTATACAAAGAATGGAGAACATTATTGGACTGGGAGTGGAAGGGCATAAAGTAGTCCCTTGTTTGTCATTGAGTAGGGTTTTCAGGTTAGTAGTGGTGGTAGTGGTGAGAGGAGCTAAGGGAGTTGGGACCAAGGAACTTCCTAGAGTGGTCTGTCATTCATTTGCTCTTTCACATATATGGGATGGGGCATCTCCATTTGTTCTGATCTCTATCTTGCCACTGGACCCAGATGGCTCCGGAGCAGAAAGTGAGGCTGCTGACTTTGCACAGCCCTGCCTCACTTCAATCCAATTCACTTGCAAGTCATGGCATCATGTTCCTGATGTCATGCTTCTCTTTGAGAGCAAAGGACAAGCACCACCACCACCAACACACACACACACACACACACATGCACACACACACACACGCGCACACACACACACACACACACGCACACACGTGGGTTTGGGAGTAGTATGAGAGAGACAGAGAGACAGAAATGGAGACAGAGAATAAGGAAGAGGGAGTGACAGAGACACAGAGAGAGATAGAGGCAGAGAGACAGACACAAACAGATACAAGCAGACACAGAGACTGAGGGAGACAGAATCAAAGCAACTGAGTTGGAAGAAACCTCAGAGAATATTGAGTCTGACCTATCTGAGCAGGAATTGCCTCTAAAACATCTGGGACAAGTCCTCCAGTTTCTCCTTGAATAAAAGTCGCAATGGACCTTAGAGATTATCGTAGTCTAACTTCACTTCCAATATTTAAGTGAATACAGTAGTATTCCTTGGATTCTTCATTTTCTTACGTAGCTAGGAACCCAACCTTTGAGAACATTACTGAAAAAATAGTTTCCAGGATACAGGACTTGTATACTTCTTGGTACCTTCTTTGTCCACCCTTAGGAGCACATGTCCACATTTCTTTACCACCTATTGCTCCCCTCCTTCCCCTCTTTTTCTTCTGCTTTGCACCTCAAGAAATCTATTTCTTGAATCTATTATATTTTTATTTACATATACGCAGAAACATACACACAAATACATACACAACCATTTTCTTTCTTTTTTTTTTTTTTTGAAATTTGCTGTCTCCCAAGGTAGCTCATTGGATAGCTCTGATTTTCCAGAAACTAAGTTTTGTGTCTCACCAAGTTCCCCCCATTGCTCTTAGTTCTGCCTTCTGGGGCCAAGTAGAGCATGTCTAATCCCTTCTCTACATGAAAGCTTTTTAAATGCTTGAAGATAAGTATCCTGACATCACTAAATCTTTCTTTTATTTGTCCCCTCTAAGTAAAATATCCCTAGTCTTTTACCTAAATTTCTTATTTTGGAGTTTCATTACCATCCTGGTCACCCATGCTCTCATTTCAACTTCTTTACTAATTATGTTGCCTGAAATTAAACACACTGATCTAGATGTGGTCTAATTAGGTTCAGATATTATGGGGTTATAACCTTCATCATTCTAGATGTATGTTTATGTATATGCAACCCAAGATGGCATTTTTTGCCTGCCATGTCATATTTTTAAATTTATATTGACCTAGAGTTTCATGACAACTTCCACATGAGCTTCTATGTAGCTCCATATTCTCTATCTTATATTTGTGCAGTGCATTTTTTGAACTGAAGTATCAGTCTTTTCTCCACCAAGTCCCATTCAGATGCCTCATCTTGGTATGGATGTCTAAGACTTAAGGGACAGGGTCTGGTAGGTTCTACCATATAGAAAAGGCTTTGAGTATGGTCTCAGAAAGAGTTTGCCTTTTTTCTGTAGAACATCCAGTCTAGTTAAGTACTAAGAGACTCATCATTGGTTATGCTACCACTTGATAATTAATTCTCTCACCATGGCAACCCATAAGACAAAAAAAAAGTCTCTGAGTTCTATGTCAGCTCTCTCTGTTTCTGCAGTGACCATGGCAGCATAGTGGAAATGGGGCAGAGTATGCAAAGAATCAGTTTTTAGATACCCTGTAAGCATGAACATAGCTGTTGGTGTTTTAAATATGAGATCTTTATCAAGTGACCAATGGATAGCCTTACTATCAGAGTAATTAAATCATAGTAGTCGTTACATTCTTACTATAAATGACATCCAAAACCAAAGGGAAATTGCACCCAAATGGAAGGATATCTCACAGGTTTTCCTTAGATGGGCAAATAAAGGAGTTAGAGAAGTTTCTCTTATGTGCTTTAAGGGCAGCAAGAAACATCATCTCATGGAATACTCAGTTTATTTGAATTTCAGCATTTCTAAAATGACAACAACATTATCAATAACAACACCCTGAAGGTTATTGCAACTTATACTCCAACCTTTATTACAGAAATTAATGAGGATGAAAAGCTCTATGGAGAATTCAGAGAATCACAGGATGATAAATTTAGAGCTGGAAGAGATCCTACAGTCTACTAATTCCGACCTTCTCATTTTTCAGATGAGAAAACTGAAGCCCAGAGAAATGACTTGCTTCAGGACATAAGTAAGGATGTAAGGCAGATTTCAAATTCAAGTCTTCCTAAATAAGACAGTCTAAATTAAATCAAGATACACTTTAATATTCAGTTACTGCAATGCAAAGAATTATAGAATCTCGGAGTTGGAAGGACCTCAGAGGTAGTTTAGCCCAACCTATATCTGAACAGTTATCTCCTCTATAACAGGTCCTCTACTATTCTCTACTTGGAAACTATTAGTAATGTCAGACCCTCTACTTCCCAAGCCACTTCTCATTCCATGTTGTATAGTCATAATTGTTTAGAATATGTTCTTAAAGACAAAATCTGCCTTTCTTCATTTTTTCATCTATTTCTATAAGTATATTACTCCCTGTGGATTATTTTCCCATCATATCAATAAGCCGAGTACCAGAGGATGGCTGCTATTTCCAGGTTCTAATGTACTCTCTGGGTGCACTCCTAAAACTATAGCTAATGAGTACCCCCTCCCAATTGAGTGTGTCTTTAATAATCAGTCTGTGGATAAAAGTAGCCAAAAGCAAAAGCTTTTACTGAGATGGGATAGGAAGAATACCTATGAATGTTCCCAACACCCTACAAACATGGGGTATACTATCCAATGAATACATGCAACATTAGTGGGAAAAGGGGCATAAATTTAGAGCACAATGGTAGTGAATATGGAGAACACATTTGGTTAGGCAATTCACGTCTCTGATACTGAAAATCTCTTAGGTCCTTTCTCTTTTTTTGGGGGGGGCAATTGGGGTTAAGTGACTTGCCCAGGGTCACACAGCTACTAAGTGTCAAGTGTTTGGTCTGAGGCGGGATTTGAAGTCAGGTCCTCCTGACTTCAGGGCTGGTGCTCTATCCATTGCACCACCTAGCTGCCCCTTTAGGTCTTTTCTCATTGTACACTTGTGATCTCTGCACTTTTCTCTCCTGGATGAAGCATCTCTTTTAGGTAAGAGATTCAGCTGTGCTCCCTGAGTCTGTTCCTTTCAGCAACTTAGCTCTCCACTGCCAGTGCTAGTTTTCTCATGAATCTATACTTTGCTCTCTTCTACACTGTCAGAAATCTCCTTGAAATATCTTCCAACCCGGAATACTACTACTTTCTGTGCGTGTATCTCCATATAGAGTATGCTTCTAATCCTATGTATGTGAATATTGATTCAAGCTTCCTCCGGAGTGAGTAGTTGCACTGCAAGATGTGATAGTCATTGATGGGTGAAGAAGAGTTAGAGAAAAGAGAAAAATCCCCCCAAAGTTGAGAATTTCCCTCTCAAAGACTGGATTTTTCTTCTGTTGCTGGCTCCTGTCTGGTCTAGCTCAATTCTCTGTATTTGTGTCTGTCTGGAAAGTTTGTGTCTCTTCTCCCTTCCAAAGGCATTGTCTCCTAATGGAGGAATAGCTCTGTTGTGATGCCAACTGAGATTTCCCTCCAGCTACCCTACTTCCTGCTGGTATGGGATTAGGAATCACACTCCACAAAACTGTTCTTACCCTTGACCAACTACAAGGATTAACAAGTTAGCTTTTAAAAGGTGACCAACTATGTGACCAATCTTCTGCCAGCTGATGGCAGGCTGCCACTCAAATTCCATCAGGGGAACTTCACACTTCATTAAAGGGGGTTGGGTGGGGTTGAAAGATTAATACCTCATTAACACATTAACACCTAATCATCTCTTTTACTTTCCTCTTTACTTTTCACAATTATACCACCTTTACATTTAGTTCCACACTTATGATTATCTGCTATTATAACCTGGGATAGGGGAAATAAGTTTTTTAAGGACCAATTACCCACCTTACTCATAAACATCATGATCATCATCATGAATGTGACTAGAAACTATAGAAGAGAAGCAATGGAATGGTTCATCCTTTACTGGGAATGCCATCCCACTAGCTCTTTAAATAGGAGTGGTATATCATAGTCATCACCATTGTCAAGATCCTGAAGAATAAATGAGAAACTGAGCAGTATTGTGATAGCATTTAACACGAACCAGGAAATAGATACAAAAAGGCAGTCCCTCTTTCCTGAGGGTGAAGAGTGGTGGGAGGAAAAAACAAAACAACTTCTCCATAAAATAATGATACAAAACAAAATCAAATAGCAACACTTATGTGATATTCTGTAGAGATATTTTTTTCGTGTGTATGTGCTGAAATAAAACTTGGCAGATCAAACAAGGTAACTCAATTCTTTGGGCTGACATTTCCTTATAAAAAGAAATCTCATCTCTCAGACGTCTACTCTAAATCTTCCAAAAGCCAAGTGATTTATCCTTGGTTTAATGGAGCAAGGCAATACAAATGACAAGGAAACTGTAGCCTTGAACTGGGGTTATGTCTGACTCTTTTTTAACCTTTTTTCAAGATTGTATCCTTTCATACGCAACTCCTCCATCAGCTACATCCACCATTTAGAGCCTCTTCACTAGTCACACTAAATCCCTCACATCCTGGTTTAGGAGAATTCTCTATAGAGGGAAAAGTCCTATAGATATCCCTGTTTGTGAATGACATTATGCTGATAACATCAAGCCCTGGGATACCGCAGAGCCTCCCAAATAAAATCACTGAAGCCTGTTACTTTAATTGGCCTAGCACTAAATTTGTAGATCAAGTTTAGTGGTATAATTTTTACTGTATGGGGAAAAACCCAAATATGAGCAATGAGTTACGCATCCCTCCAGCTATCTGTCTTCTTTCTAAAAAGAAGATTTTGATTGTATTTATATGATCATTGAGCATATTTGAGTGGGTTGACTCCCATATATTTTTATATTTTTTGTGGTTATACTTACTGATTTTGATTATTGATATGTGAAAGTTTTTATTAGTTTTGTGGATTTATTTTGTATTTCATTATTTTGCTAAAGCTGCTAAATATCTTAAGTAGCTTCTTTGCTGTTTCTGTTGGTTTTTCTAAACAAGCCATAATGCTGTCTGCAAAAGGAATCATTTTGTATGTTGTTTGCCATTGTTTATTCCCTTCTTTATAACATCCCTTCTGAAATTAAAAGATTCGGTTTTATTTTGCCTATAACTGTTTCCTCTTCAGTTCTACCCTTTCTCTTAAATCCCCTTTTCCCTTATCTCTGACCCTTTTGAGTTTAATGTATTTCTTCCTAGTTCAGATAAGAGTGAAGTTTGTGAGAATCTCACTTCTCCATGTTTGTATACTCTTCTTACACACCTCAGTTATGCAGAAAATGTAAACTTCTACTACTTCCTCGTTTCTTCCCCAAATGAATTCTTCTTTGCATCCATTTTATTTCTTCTTTAAAATTCACATTATCATAATCATCATCATCCCCCACTGGCCCTGCATTTGTCTCACTCCCTATGTAACCCTAGAAGACTGTGGGATTTTGAAAGGACATTTGTTACTTGTCTCCTATTAGAATATAAATACTTCATCATCTAATTGCTTGGGTACATTCAAATTTTCTGTATTTGAAGAAGGTTCTGACCAGCTCTAATCTTTTCATCAGGAATGTTTCAAATTCCTGTATTCTGTTAAAGGACCATTTTTACCCTCTATAATTATACTAACTGTGCAGTGGTAAAGTAATTTGGGTTATAAGCCTTTTTTCTTTTGCCTTTTGAAATTCTAAACTACAGCATTCTCTCTCCTTTAAGTAGTTGTAATGTAGTCTTGTGCAATTTTGACCTTTGTTCATTATTGATTAAACTCATTTTTTTCTTGACTGCTCATAGCGTTTTATTTTGCTTTGTTTTAACTTGGAAGCTCTATATTTTGACTATTCTGGACTGTTTTGAATTTAAGGCTCATTTCAGAAGGTAATTTTTTCCCATTTTCCCTTTGTTTTCTGGTTTTAGTAGATATGGACAGTTTTCTTGCTTGCTTTCTCCTTCCTTCCTTCTTTCCTTCTTTCCTTCCTTCCTTCCTTCCTTCCTTCCTTCCTTCCTTCCTTCCTTCCTTCCTTCCTTCTTTCCTTCCTTTCTTCCTCCTTCCTTCCCTTTTTCCTTCCCTTCCTCGCTTCCCTCTCTTTCTTCCTCTCAAAAGCTGTGACTTTTGCATGTTTACTTGGAATAATATCAATTCTTGAAAGCCACTGGATATTATATCAAGGAAACATACAAAAGTTGTAGCTTTTGAGAGCATATTTCATTGACTGTTAAAGATATTGCTTTGGTTATTTGTGAGAAATCAAGTGTTTGGAGGATCATTCAAATCCACAATGCAAAAGGGTCATTTTCACCAAATTGTAAAGGAAAGAGTGATTAAGAGTGAAAAACAGCATGAAAAATTAAAAATAACCCTATTTTTGTAAAACTGCTTAATCGGTACTTAGAAAATAAACAAAGACCTTCTGAGGAATCCAGCAGTGAGAGGATTTGTTACTAATTCCTTTATAATGTGTTATATAGGTTTCTTAGAATTTTAATAACAGTGACAAGAGCAGTTTTTGAAAGTTGATCAATGTTGCTCTGAAGAAAAAAAGCACTTGTAATGGGCAAAACAATATAAAGATGGGAGTAAGAAAAATTGGGAAAAAGCCATTTTTACTTACAAAACTTGTTGTTTGTCCTTCCTTCTTGAAGAGGACCATGATATCAGGAAGGTAAGGTCATGACTTATAAGTGAATTGGATTTAAGTGAGGCAGGGCTATGCAAAGTCAGCAGCCTCACTCTCTCTCCTGGAGCCATCTGGGTCCAGTGGCAAGATATAGATCAGGATAACTAGAGATGGCCCCTGAGCAGTGGGAGAGCTTGGCCTTTTTAAGCTAAGGTCTTTAGTAGGTCTCAGTTTGTCAAAGGCAACATCCATTCAATGATTAAAGCTAGGTAAGAAATGAGGCAAAGAATGGTATCTTTTACCTTGTTAAAAAATAAATAAATCTGGGAGGGGAAGACCCTCAGGGTTTCTGGCCAAATAGAAGCAGTTGCTATTTAGGCTAACTCTGAGCCATCAGAGCCCAAACAATGACCAAATGAGGCTTGGGCTGGGACCTATTATTAACCAAGATGTGAGAGTGAGAATGATTTGGGTTTAAGGCATGGTCCTTAAAAAAGAAATCCAGCTTGTAAACCCCAAGATATCTTGCAAAGTTTCAGCTATCAAAATTTATATTCCTTTGGCAAAGCAACTGCTGGTAAGGGTATGATTCCCTATGTGAACAGAGTGAGAGGAGGGAGGGAGAGGAGGAAAGAAGAAGGGAGGGAAAGAAGGAAGGAAGGAAGGAAGGAAGGAAGGAAGGAAGGAAGGAAGGAAGGAAGGAAGGAAGGAAGGAAGGAAGGAAGGAGCTGCATTGCCCAACTGGAGCTGGCCAGTTGGGTCTCCCGTGGGGCAGCTAGTATTACTCATAGTAATAGCCTCTTAATTAGTCTTTCTCCCCTTTATCCATCCTCGACAATACTTCTTAATATGCTGCTCTGATCATGGTATTCCTCTACACAAAATCCTCTAATGGCTGTCCATTATCTATACCATAAAGTATAAATACTTGTTCCCAACATTCCAGGCCCTACATAATCTGGCCTCAACCTATCTTTCCAGCCTAATTCTCTTTGTATGTTCCATATTTCAGCCAAATGCAATTATTTTCTAATCTTGATCTTGCCCTGCCATTCCAATGCTATTCTTTTGTTCATTCTGTCCTTGGAATCCACCCTTCTCCATGCCATCCCACCACCATTCCCTACTTTTGTGTGTTGAAGTCCTATCCTTCATGGCTTCATCTCTGTGAAGCCCACTGAGACTCAACACCCTGCTCATCTTCACCACTACCACCACCACTCTTCTCCAGTTGAAATGGAGCTCTTTTTCAAATTTATGATAGCATTTTATCTGATCTTATTTTCATTTACCACTTACCTTCCTTGCATGGTAGCTTTTTTAAAAAATGTCTCCTCATCCCACTTACATCTTAGTTCTTAGATAGTAATGTCCTTGAGCATAAGGAACTACTTTATTTTTCATATTTATAAACAAAACATGATAATTTGCACCTTTTAATATTTATTCCTGCAATTTTATTTACCTATAATTTCTTTATGAAAAACCTATGACTTCTTTGATATGGAGAACTCCAGATGGAAAAAATGATACAGTGTTATTAAGTTGCTTGGAGCACTTAGAGGTCAAATGACTTCCCCAAGGTAACACAATATATTCCAGAGGTGGTACTTCAGATTTCCTTGACTCTGAGGTCAGCATGCTGTCCACTACAATACTCTGTACTTAGTAAATGCTTAATTGGTCTATTGAGTTGAACTTCCAACCACTTCCACCCTTTTCCCTTTTATTTCCCCTCTCTCATTTCTGGATCTTATCATTTTATCTGTGAGACACAATAGCAAGGGTGGATAGATGGAGATGTGATAAGGTGAGAAATGACCTCTATTTCTCCAGCTCTACTGCTATGGAAAGGCAGAAGATGTGGTTAAATGGCTCTTTCAAATGATATCTTACAAATCAGTTTTGCGTGGTTTGAGGCCTAGTGGCTCTCAGTGTTATGTGGCTCAGTTACATTTCCAAATAAGCTGTGCCCCTTAGAACATGGTGGAACAGATGTAGACACAGTAGAAGAAGCTGATGTAAGTAGAATTCAGGATCTCATGGGTGAATGTGATGAGAGACCTGAAGCCTTGTCAAGAGAATGGTTGAGACAATTTATAAAGGCAGTGTCCTTGTGAACACTATGGAATCTAGCCCAATATCAACAGAAACCTACTCTTCCCCATCAAATTTTCATGCACATCTGAGACACCCTGCTTCATCCCACTTCACCCAACCCCTCTCCATCTTGGTCAATGGGAAACTTCTCAGTACTTAATTATTTTTTATGAATCTCTAGGCCCCTCCAATGTGAACCAGGAATTCAGAAGTAAACCAGGAGTACAAACCTCTAACTTGCTCATTTTAAATTAGAACCATGGCAGCCACAAAAGCCTGAATCATTAAACAAGGAAACATCCATTAGAGTAGAGGTTGAGAGAAGGGGATGACTTCAGGATGGCATCTGGTTTTGACATTATATTTAAAAAGACGCCTGGTTCATTGGGGTAGAAGAAGAGGAAAAGGGCTGTGGGAGGGCATTTAATGCTTTGCCTAATTTCATTAGAAGCAAGGCACTAAAAGAGCAGGCACAGCAACGGGGCTAGGTGTCAAGAAGAAAGATGCAGTTTCTATGACGACTGGAGGAGTGCTCTCATAATCACAGCAAGAGGTCTAACAAGGGGACGGATGCTGACGGAAACACCAGGGCCACTACCTTCTGCCAGCAAGCTCTTGCCCCACCTGGGGCCTCTTTATTAGCCATCACATAGAGAACAGAAAATCTATTCCATGTAGTTATCCCTTGTTGCAAGAGAGGGACAGTCCACTGGTGTCCACAGCTTCGGAAGTGGAGAGATGATAAGATTGAAGAGTTTGAGCTGAAGGGGACTTCACAAATTATCTAGCCCAAACCCTAGTGAGGGGGAGTAGGCAGAGTAGTGGACCAGTAAGACATGAGTACAAATCTTACTTCAGACACTAAGGATGTGACCTGAGGCAGACTGTTGAATCTTGGTTTCTTTATCGATGGTTTGAGGATAATAACAACCCCTACCTCAAGGGGTTATTATAAGCATCAACAAGATAATTGACATGCAAGGAATTTGGCCAACTTTAAGGTGTTACATACATGTTAGCTATTATTATTGCAGATGAGGGAAACTGAGTTCCAAGAAAGTTAAATTATGTACCCAAGATCACACAGGTTGTAGGAATCAGAATAATTTTAACCCAGATCCTCTAACTCTAGAGGCAGTGTTTTTTGCTTGCTTGTTCTTGTTTTTTCTCCAAGGTACCACACCATAAAATAAGGTAGGTTCCACTTAACGTCACTTGGAATTATTTCATTAAAGAGGGCCAGTTTAGTAAGAATCCAGTTAATATTCTCAGGACTCTTATGATCTGGCCCATCCCCATCCATGTGTCCCTTCCCAATCCAGAAGACTTGTACCTCCATCCAGTGCTCTATAAGAAGGATGTGTACTTCAACAACAGATTTGCCTCTGCACATACAGGTCCCAAGCACTGTGGAAGCCTCCTCAGGCTTGTGGTTTTGCCAGGAGAGCTGTCTTTCTACAGCTGCTGAGTGACAAAAGAGAGCAAGAAACTTGCTAATTGAGATAGGGAAGCATATTTAGGAGGTGATGGGGAAAGGGTCCACTCTCTAATCTTTGGGATAGGTCTGGGATGGAAGTTCTTGTCTCAAGCCAAGGGAAGTAAAATGGAACTCCAGTTATCCTCACCTTAGCTTTGAACTCTCTAATGTAGGGTAGTGAATGAATGAGGCCTTACAGTACTTCTTATGGTCTTTTCCAAAACATAGGATAGATGTATTTCCCATCTAATCCTTAGCTTATTGCTACCACTCTTACTGCCAGTACTAATAAATTTGCTCCAGTATATTGCATGGCATATATGGGAAGCCCTTTTCATCCCACGAATGTCTTTGTTTGTTGTTTCTTTTTTTTTTAATTGAATTGAAATATTGTTAAAATCCATAGAAGACATTGGTTAAAACGGACCTCAGTAAGCCTTTGCTTTTATCGGTGCCCCAAATGCTTTCTTTAAGGAGATTGATCTTGGCATTAGTGACACCTCAGGTTTCTTCTTGGCACATACTGAACAAGAATGATTGAGCAGGGCGGAGGGCTCCCTCTTTGCTAGGGGCGTATCAATAGATGCCAATAAGAAGTAATAGGGGATGACTGAATACTGCTTTCATTTTCCTGTACTGTATTCTGCTCTTCCTGGCTAACTGAAGGTAGAACTTGATGACTTAGCAAGAGCCTCTTGTCCTCCCTTTCTCTGGATTAGGTGGATCCTTCTAATGTATTTACTTAGTGTAAATACACTGGATCCTCTTCAGGGAAGAGCCTTCAGGTATCTCTTGTTTCCTCCACCAGAGGTTATTTAAAAACATTTGAAGATGCCTAGAAATATCATAGAGTTGTCCTCAAGGTGCAATTTTGTGACATTTTTTTAAACCTGAAAATGCTATATTTTTTAATAGGATAGATTCTTCCTATATACCACATTTCCCATGACCACCAGGGATTTGAAGCTTTGATTCTTGTGCAATCACTATTTACTAAAAATTCACTGTTATTGAGGAAATCTTGACCTATTTTCCTCCATTGACTAATATATTTAAATTCCACAGGTTGACATATCTGACATGAAATTGTGCATCATTACTTAGGTTATTTATATGTGTAACTACCATATGGCCTATTTTCAACAAATATTTGCTCAATGCCCAAGGGGAAAAAGGAAGGAAAGGAAAAAGGGAGGGAGGAGGAAAAGGAAGTAGGAAGAAATGAAAAAAAAATACCTCACATTTATACAGTGTTTTGAAACTTACAACTATCCTTTAAGGTAGATATGCACATTTTATCCACATTATTCACATTTTAGAGATGATGAAACCAAGACTGTAGGAATAGATTCCCCATAATCACACTGAGAATAGATATGTAAAGCAGGGTTCAAACCCAGATCTTCATATTCCAAGACTAACACCTAGCTGTCTTTTGTAAATTTGAGTCAATTGGTATAGATTAATGATATTACTAAAAGAAATAATAGTTGTACTTGGTAAGCCAATTTTGGTGATATTTGAAAGACAGTGGAGAACAAAATAAGTTTCACTGAGCTAGAAATGGAAAGTATCTTGATTTTTAAAATGGGATGAGACGGGACAGTTAGGTGGCATAGTGGATAGAGAATTGGCCCTGGAGTCATGAGGACCTGAATTCAAATCTAGCCTCAAATACTAGCTCCGTGACCCTGGGCAAGTCAGTTAACCCTGATTGTCTCCCTCCCCCCCGCCAAATAAAGAAATACCTAAAAAAAAGGGTATGAGGATAGGAGAGACGTTGCAAACTAAAACCGGTAGACTTGACTTTGATTCTCGGGAAAATGTTTAAGCTAATTATTAAAGAGATGGCTAATTAATACCCTGGAAAGGAAACAAAGATCTTTAGGTGGCAGCATGGCTTCATCAAGTGTAGCTCCTTTGGCGAGACATTGGTAGTGGGACAAGTCTTTAGGGATTAACTACATAGCCTCCTGAAAAATGTACTTCAGAGTCTCAAAAGACTAATGGAGCTTTTTGAAGTGGGGCAGGGTTGAGAATGAGCATGCAAAAACTTAGAACTAGAGAAGAAAGCTGGAAAAAGGGAGAGAGAGGGAAATGGCAGAGAAGTAGAGCAAAGAGACCTTGAATGGGGGTGGAGAGAGCATGAGGCTGTCCCACCCCAGGGTCTACCACAGTCAAACAAGACATTGGTAAACCAGAGTAGATAATAAGACACCGCAAAGCTGGAGAGACTCTTGTCCTTCCTCCTCTACCTCTTCCATACTTTCTGGTTAAGATTGAAACCTAAACTTCTTGTTTTCTTTCTCCTAATTTTTCTCTTTTGTTTTCAATGGCATTGCTAAGCTTGGATTCTCTAAAGAGAAAGACCAGTCTCTATTTGTTTGGCTATGAGGAGAAGTGAGAGATAGGGTATCCCACAAAGTGTAGAAGCTGGGACTTTTCCTGATAAGATCTGGTGGATTAGAAGCCACCCAGGGTAGGTTGATCCAATCTTCCATTTATTTTACTTTAATTTACAACTACAGGCAAAACCCCCTTAAATTAAAGTTTTCCTTCCCCTTTAGAGCTAGGGTTCTTATTCTTTTTTTTTTTATGTTATGGACTCCTTTGACAGTATGATGAAGTCTAGGGACCCCTTCTTAGAATGTTTTTAAATATTGAAGGGAATGCTAAATTTCAGTTAGTAGTTAGTAAAATAAAATTGATTTTTTTCTTCTCATACAAGTTGATAGAACCCCTGAAATCTATCAATGGCCCCCTTTGGGGAATCTATCCTATTTGTTCATGTGTTCTAGGTTAAAAACCCCTGCATTAGGAAGAGTCTGTGTTTTAATTATGGCTGTTCTGTGGACCTCCTGAAGGTAAAAACTGTCCCTCCCCTAGTTTCAAAAGAAAGAAGTGAAAGGAAGAAACCTTCACCCCTAGCCAGTCTTATGGAGTAGACATAGGTGCACTCTGTGAGAATTACAACTCCTCTTCTTTCTACTTGGGAAGGAGAATACATATAGCTAACTACCACAGTGATACCTAGTGATTATAAAATACTAACTTTATTTCTTTTTTGACAGGGTTACTAAACCAATGTAATCAATGTAATTGACCTAGATTTAGTTAAGTATTTCATAAAGTCTCATGTTACTATAAAAAAAATGGAGAAATTTAGGTTAGACGATTGTATAATTAGAGGGATTCAGAACTGTTTGACTGGTAAAAAGTAGAATAATTATTAATGCTCCATTGTCATCTTGGAAGGAGATTTTCATTGGAGGTCTTCTGTACTTGGTTCTGTGATTCTTAACTTTTTTTTTTTAGATTATCTTCTTTTGAACCCTTTGAAATCTTCTCTCCCATATCCTACTGTGTATATTGGACTACCCTTGACTGTCCCCTCATTTTCAGTCACATACTCTAAGATCACATACTTACTTCTCCCCAAGCATCTTATTATTTCCACATCCTAGCAACTATTTCCTCCCTGTTAGTGAGAATCTGATCCAAAATAGAATTTTCCCCAACTGGTTTCTCCACTTTTTGAAGGATGAAACTATGATGAAGGCAAATTTTTTTAAAATAGCTATTATATTTGAAAGAAAAAGCCCCAGAAGGTGTATGGATAGTTGAAAGTTATTATAATAGACCTTGTTATGAGGAATGTGATTCATTTCCTGAACCTTTCATCTATTGCCCCTTTCTGTCCAAGTGATCTGTATATACTGACAACAAAGTCAAATCTGTTTTCTTTCCATTGATATCTACCCAAATTATCTTTAGCACGCTCCCCCACTACTACCACTTATGAATACATCTTCTTAATATGTTGTTACCTCCTTAACCCTTTTAAATGTCTTTTTCTTTTGAATAAAGTATTCCATCCAGAAGTATACTCCAGTCATTGTTTTAATTCTCGGTCTTAATGCTACCTATGTCATCAAACGTGGCTCTTTGTTTCTGGACTTCTAGTTTATCTCGCAAAACCTTTTGTTTTTGTGTGTAGATATCTGAACCCTTGGGTTTTACTCTTTTATATACCTTCCTGGGTTTTGTCTCCTCAACTTCTGAGTTTCTCAGCTTTTCTTCTTCCTTCACTGTAGCTACTTTCTATGGTATCTTACATGGTAGTTAAACATAATCAAATATCCCTCTTGCCTACTTCTTTAAGCTTAATGTTGGGAGCTTTAGGAAATAGGAAATGAACTGAGGCCAGGTAGGGCTCACAGATAAGAAATTTAAAACTATAAAGAATCTTAAAAGTCAAAGTGGAGCCCAGATGTCAGAGTATTGGCGACAGCTTAGGTGAACTGTCCCAAAGTTCCCCTCAAAACAACTTTAAAATAATGCTTAAATAAAATTTTAGGGAAGCAGAGACAACCTAAGGTCAAGGCGGTCCAGCCCAAGACAATTTAAAAGATTATGCAGAAGAAGTCTGTAACACTGGGGTGGGAGCTAGCTCTGAGTGCAGCAGAAGCAACAGTGGTGGGTCTTGGGGGTGGCTTGTAGAACAGCAGCAGCAGCAACTTCAGGAGCTCTCAGCCCAGAGATGGTCATGGAGTTGGAGAAATGGTCAGAAAACAATTACTAGGGACTCTTTGTTGACACTGGGTGCAGCTAGAGCTGATTGACAACTTTATTGCCTATACACAGTTCTGGGTTGCAGTTCTAGGGCAGAGAGGGATACGTGTGGTTGGTCAAAGGGAGCTAGGGCTCTGGTCCCAGTTCTGAGGCAAAGAGGAGTGTTAGTGCTTGTCACTGCAGGACAGCAGAAGCCCTTCCTGGGTAAAGACCAAAGCACAGACCAGGAAAACAGTGGAAAAGCACTTCTGCTCAGATCACACCATTTTGGAAACACTGAAAACTTGCAGATCACCGGAAATAGCTCTGAAAATAGCACCATGAAAAAACCTGAAGCTTGGGATAGTGCCTCCCATTTCTAGGTGAGCAGAGCCCAACTTTAACATAAAGTTCAAAGCAAATAAATAGGTTGGGAAAATAAGCAAACCACAAAAAAAGGACTTGATGATAAAAAGCTACTACAGTAATAGGGAAGACCAAGACACAAATTTAGAAGGCAATAACATGAAAACAGCTACAAGCAAAGCCTGAAAGAAAAATGCTAATTGGACCCAGGCTAGCAAAAATTCCTGGAAAAGTTAAAGAGAGAGATGAGAGTGGTAGAGGAAAAATTGGGGAAAGAAATGAGAGTGATGTAAGAAAATTATGAAAAGAGAAACAGCTTGGAAAAGAGGCACAAAAAATACTGAGGAAAATAACACCTTAAAAACAGAATGGGTCTAATGGTAAAAAAGGAACAAAAATTAATTGTAGAAAAGAACTCTTTAAAAAGTAAAACAGGCCAAATGGAAAAGGAGGTACAAAAATCCACTGAAGACAAGAACTTCTTAAAAAGTAGAATTGACCAAGCTGGAAAAGAAATATAAAAGCTCACCAGAGAAAATAATTCCTTAACAATTAGCATTGGTTGTGATAATCTGTTGTGTGTATGTATATGTGTGTGTGTGTGTATACATATATATACACACACATATAATATATGTACATATATACAAATATATGTGCACATATATGGATGTGTGTATATGTTTGCACATGTATACATACATATATAATTATATATGTACATATTCTATCTCTTGGTACAATAAATTTATTGATGGTCAGAAGAGCTTCATTTTTGTCTTTATATTCTCCAGAACTTACTCTAATGTCTGGCATATAATAAATGCTGAATAAATGTGTAAAAATAAAAAACAATTAGAGCAGGGTGAGTAAAGCTAATGACTCCATGAGACTTTAAGAAACAATAAAACAAAAAAGCAGAAGAAAATTGAAATATCACATTGGGAAAAAATAAATCACCTGGAAAACAGATTAAAGAATGATAATTTAAAAATTAGCAGAGTGCCTGAAATCCATAATTTGAAAAAAGCTGGGGATCATATTTCAAGAAATTATAAGCAAAAACAGGCCCAATATCTTAAATCAAAAGGGTAAAATGGAAATGGAAAGGATCTACCACTTGTCTCCTGGAAGAGATCCCCAAAAGAAAACCTCTAGTTATATTATAGCCAAATTACAGAGCCCCAGATCAAGGAGAAAATAGTGCAAGCAGCCAGAAAGGAATAATTCAAATATCATGGAGCCATAATCAGAATAACATAAGACTTAACAGCATCTACATTAAAGGATTGCAAGACTTGGAATATGATATTCTAAAAGGCTAGGGAGCTAGGATTGCAACCAAGGAATTGCAACTCAGGAAAACTGATTATAATACTTCAGGGGAAGAAATGGATATTTAACAAAATAAAAGATTTTCAGACATTCCTGATGAAAAGACTAGAGCTGAATAGAAAATTTGACATTCAAATACAAGACTGAAGAGAAGCATGAAGAGGTAAATATGAAAGAATAATCATAAGGGACTCAATAAAGTTAAACTGTTTACGTTCCTATATGGAAAGATGATTCATGTAACTCCCAAGAACTTTATCGTTATTAGGGCAGATAGAAGGAGTCTATATAGACAAAGAGCATGAGTGTGAGTTGATTATGTTGGGCTAATTTACACCCCTAAAAATGAAGGACTGAGAAAAAAGGATGTACTTGGAGTTAGGGGAAGGGAGAGGTAGAATGAGGAAATTTTTTTCTCTCATAAAAGAAGCATACAAGGAAGAGCTTTTATAGTGGAGGAGAAAATAGGGAGAAGGAGCAGGCAATGCTTGAATCTCACTCTTATTGGAATTGGTTCAAAGAAAGAATTTTTATATACTGTCAATTGGGTATAGAAATTTAACTTACCTAACAGAGAAATAAGAGGGAAATGGGATAAGAGATATGGGTGGGGATGTGATAAAAGGGAGGGTGGGTTAAGAGAGGCAGTGGTCAGAATCAGAATAGACTATTGAGGAGGGACAGGATAAAAAGAGAAAGAATGATTAATAGAAGAAAATAGAATGGAAGGAAAATAACAGTTAATAATCATAACTGTGGATGGAAATGGGATGAACTCACCAATAAAATGGAAGCAGGATAGCAGAATGGATTAGAAACAAGAATCCAACAATATGTTGTTTACAAGTGGCACACTTGAAACAAAAAGACACAAACAGAATTAAAATAAAGGAGTGGAGTGCAATCTATTATGTTTCAGCTGAAATTTAAAAAAAAAGACAGAGATAGCAATCATGATCTCAGACAAAGCAAAAATAAAAATGAACCTAATTAAAAGAAATGATCAAGGAAACTAAATTTTGCTAAAAGTTACTATAGACAATGAAGTAATATTTTAAAGAATTTATAGCAAATTTCTCTGATAAAGAACTCATTTCTCAAATTCATAGGGAACTAAATCAAATTTATTTTTTTTAAATAAAGGAGGCATTCCCTGATAGACAAATAGTCAAAAATATGAATAGGCAGCTTTCATTAGAAGAAATTAAAGCTATCTATAGTCATATGGAAATGCCTTAAATCACTGTTGATTAGAGAGATACAAATTAAAACAAATCTGTCGTACCACTTCATATCTATCAGAAATGATGATTGATGGAGGGGACTGGGAGGGGAAGGTATATTAATACACTGTTGGTGGAGGTGTGGACTGGTCTCACAATTCTGGATAACAATTTGAAACTATGCCCAAAAAGCTATAAAACTTTGCATACCCTTTGACCCCAAAACACCGCTACTGAACTTGTACCTCAAAGAGATGAAAGAAAAATGAAAAACTCATATATAAAAAAAATTTATAGTAGCTCTTTTTGTTATGGCAAAGAATTGGAAACTTAGAGGAGGCTTATCAGTTGGAGGATGGCTGAACGTGTTGTGGTGTATAATTTTGACGGTGTACGAAGGAGGTGGTTTCAGAAAAAAAAACCTGGCAATACCTATATGAACTGAAATAAAGTAAAGTGAAAATGGGGAGTTCATTTTGTACAATAACAGCAACGTAATGTAATGTAATGTAATGTAATGTAATGTAATGATGATCAGCTGTGAAAGACTTGGCTACTCTGATCAATACAGTGATCCAAGATAATTCCAAAAAACAAATGATGAAAAATACTATCCACTTTCAGAGAGAGAACTGATGAACTCTTAGTGAAAACTGAAGTATAATTTTCTCATTTTTTTCCTTTTTTTTTTTGGTGATGTGGCTAATATAGAAAGAAGTTTTGCATGATTTAACATGTATAATTGATATATTGCTTTTCTTCTCAGTGGGTAGGGAGGGGTGGAAAGGAGGGAGAGATTCTGGATCTCAAAATTTAAAAAGAAAAAAAACTTAAAAATAAATAATATTTTTTTAAAAAGAATCTTAGAGGTCCAGTGGTGTCTAACTCAAAGAATTTCTATGAGTGACTTTGAAAACTATAAATTAACATCATCTATGTTTTCTTGTATTTTTATTTATTTTGTTAAACATCTCCCAATTAATTATATTTTAGTTTGATTCAACTGCATTGGTAGCTTTGACAGCTATGGCTTGTAGTCTACTGGCCCTGAGTTTGATAGTTCTGATCTAGTCTGATCCTCTCGTTTTGAAGATGAAAACACTGAGGAGAGGAGAAGTTCAATGACTCGTACATAGTCACACTTCATACTTGATAAATTCAGAATTCTAACCCAGGTCTCCCAATCCAGCACCCTACCTTAGTGCCATAAACTGCAACTTTTACCTCTGAGGCTTTTCTTTCTTAAGCAACTTTCAGTCATCAGACAGAGTTAGTGTGGGGCTAAAGACATGGGGACTTGATGGTATATTGTAACCATCCCACTTGAGGTTTCTATGTTCTAAGCCAAGGAACTATTATTAACTTGTTTAATCACTTGCGAAGAGGAAGTAATAAGAAATGGATCTGACTCAAGAGGAGGCTAAATATACAACTGCAGGAGGCATCGCCAGAAGGGCTGGAGATGAGCTTCAGTCATAAAACCCCACACTTGAGATTCTTCTAAGTCATATCCACATTCAATCAGCTTTTAAGACTTTCCCTTTCAAGTCAGGATTTAAAGCAGCCTCAGTGGCACAGTCATCACAAGGATAAGTGATAAGCTACCTATGTTCTGGGGATATCAGAAAGGAAGATGAGTATTATGCACAAGCCCCAAAGTCCTTCTTCCCCATCATGAGCATGGAGCAACAGTGTTTGCATGCTTCCTTTGCTTTCTTCTTGCCTCCACTGTACTAACAGTGCTTATTTATTAAGCTCTCTGAAAGCATTTGGAAGGTAAGTTCTGTAGATTTAGAGCTTGAAGGGACCTTGGAGATCATCTAGTTCAACCCTCTACTTTTACAAAAGGAAAAACTAAGGCTTAAGTGACTTGCCCAGGGCCACCTAGGTAACAAGTATTAGGATTAGAATTTAAAGATAGGGTATTGACTGCTTAGGTCTATATTCCAAAGACATGAAAAAGGAGGGAAAGGACCTATTTGTACAAAAATATTTATAGCAGCTCTTTTTTGTAGAGGCTAAGAATTGAAAATTGAAGGTATGTTCATCAATTGGGGCACGTCTCCACAAGCTGTGGTACATGATTGTGATAGAATATTATTGTGCTCTAAGAAATGACAAGCAGTTTGATTTCAGAAAAACCTGGAAAGACTTGCATGAACTGATACAAAGTAAAATGAACAGAACCTGGAAAATGTTGTACACAGTAACAGCAATATTTTTCAATGAAGAACTTTGAGTGATTTAGCTATTCTCAGCAATACAATGATCCAAGATAATCCCAAAGGACTAATGATGAAGCCTACTATCTGCCTCCAGAAAAAGAACTGATATTGGTTGAATACAGACTTAAGCATGCTATTTTCACTTTCTTTCTTTTTCTTTCTTTCTCTTTCATGTTTGTCTTCTTGTACAAAATGACTGACATGGAAATGTTTTATATGATAGCACATGTATAACCTTTATCTGAATATTTACTATCTCAGGGAGGGAGGGTGGGAAGGAAGGAGGGATAGAATTTGGAACTCAAAATGTTAAAAGTTGTTTTAACATGTAATTGGGGGAAAAATAAAATATGTTAAATAACTGAAAAAATCCAGATTATTGGACTTGAAATCTAACGTTCTTACCAAAACACCACCTTGCCTGCTATACTTTTTGTTTTCATTTGTTACCATCTACAATTTCCTGTAGCATTTATTCATATTTATGATATGAAATTTATAATCTTATTTTTTAATGTTTGATATGTTATGTATGACACCCCCTCATAAGAACTTGCCAAAAGTAACATCCCACTGAATCATTGGTTCACAGGTACATAGCCTCTCAGAGTTGAAAGGGTGAATGGAGATCAATTCCCTTAATTTTATAGGTCACCGAGTCCTTGTGGCTTGGGATCAGAACACTTCAGAGATAAAGAGGACCTTAAAGATTGTCCAGAGGTATCAGATAACAACACTACTTATAGGCCATGCAACCCACAACCCTCCCAAATACAGACTGAATCAGGTTAAAATGTAATTGGGAAATATTTAATCAAATAAATTAAAATAAAACATAGATAATATTAATACATGTTTTTCTAAATCAATACATGGCCGACTGTGATCCTTATGTATGATATAGCAAGTCATTCTTATGTAAGTTTAACACTGGTGCTCTAATCTAACCCTGTCATTTCATAGAGGAAGGAGCTAAGGCCCAGAAGGAGTGGCTTGCTTAAAGTCAACCCCCTACCCCACCCAGTTAATGACATAAGTAGGGCCAGAACTTAGTTCTTCTGACTCTTTGTCCACCATTCATTCAAAATCATGAGACTGCTTCATCTAGTGATACATTTCTGGTTTACATGTGACAAACGGGAAAATGTTGGAATCATTTTTGAAAATAACTTTACTGCTCCTTCTTGTTGACACCAGTATTTTCCTGACATCAACCCCCCAGCACTACCACTGAAACCTCTTATAACAAGGAAAAACAGCTAAGCAGCTAACTTTGTCCGTCCAACAAAATGACAGCAAATTTCCTCACATGTAATTATTGTTCATCCTTTGTTTTCAAAGAGGACCAATGATATCACATGATTATGTCTTGACTTACACATGAATTGGATTTAAGTGAGGCACAGTTGCACAAAGTCCTCAGCTCCATCCTCTCTTCCAGAGTCAGCAAAATCCAGTAGCAAGACAAAAGTCAAGATGACTGGTGATGACCTCAGATGTAGTGGATGACCTTGGTGTTTTCTGTGTCTGACCAGGCTTTAAGCACTCCACAGTACCTGCTTCAGATGCCTTCATGGCCATCAAAACAAATTGTTCTCATCTGACCATCCTGCCGGGAAGTCTTCACATACTTGAGGTAGACAAACCCATAATTCACCAAGGGGTCTGAGGCCTGTCAGTTACCTTCAACCTGGTTTAGCCCATTAGCTGAGAGTTTTACCTAGGTGTGGCCACTACATGTGCTATAGCTTTTCAGTGCCACAGGTGAAAGTTAGGTGACAGGTGGATGGGCAGCCCTTACACCAGAGGTGCTAGTCCTGCTGAACACCCCATACACCCCATATATACCCCCCATAGCCCTCCGTCTCTGACATTTACTACTTGTATAACCTTGGGAAAGCAACTTAACCTCCTTGGAGGGTGGCCTAGCTGGCCTCTGGGGTCTCTTCTAGCTCTACATCTATGACACCACGAACTGTGATGATATCTTCAACTTAGGTCAGAAGATTTTAACCTTTTTATATTATGGACCTCTTGGGCAATCTGGTGAAACCTATGGACCATTTCTTAGAATAATACTTTAAACACACGAAATAAAATAATAGGATGACAAAAGAAGCCAATGATATTGAAATATAGTGACCAAAGTATTTTTTTTAAAACAAGTTCACAATTCCCAGGGTAAGAATCCATGATAAAGAAAGAGTAGCATTTCATCAACGGTTCTCTCAGACTAAGATTAATCATTGCCATGAATCTGGGTTTAATTACCTTTTAGTACCGTTTCATTAATATTATTGTGGTCATTGTGTGAAATGTTCTCTTGGTTCCTCTTGCTTCTCTCCGTATCAGCTTATAAGAGTCAATGATGGTTCTCTCAATTCCTCACATTAGGTGTTCCTTATAGCACAATAGTATCCTGTTGCTGTCTCTGACTCTTCATGACCCCATTTGGAGTTTTCTTGGCAAAGATACTGGAATACCCTTTCCTTCTGCAGCTCACTTTACAGATAAGGAAACTGAGGCAAACAGGGCTAAGTGACTTGCCCAGGATCACAGAGTTAATGAGTATTTGAGGTCACATTTGAACTCAGGTCCTCCTGACTCTAGGGCTACTGAACCACCTAGCTTCAATAATATCCTACTTTCTTCCTACACCCAGCTTGTTCAGCCATCACTATACTTATGCACATCTATTTTTTTCTAGTTCTTTCTTACCACAAAAAGTGCTGCTACAAACATTTTTGGGTATTTGGGTCATATCTTTCTCTCTTTGACCTGCTGTCTGAAGAATCTTTTATGCTGTAACCGTGGTCTGTGGAAGGAAAACGTCTAAGGAATAAAGTCCTTGGAAATGTAATCATGTCACGGGTAAGAACCGTTGTCATCCCTGATGTTCCTCGACTGGTAAGGGTAGCCTTCACGAATGTCATCTTTAAGGCAAGAAAATGTTTTCTTCAAAGCAACCCTTCTATGTTATCATTGCCTACCCCATAATGTTCACATACTTCACAGTCTCTTTTATTATGGGCTCCTCCTGTGCCCCTGTTAGGATCTCTACAAATCAAAGGGCCCAAGATTTCTCTCTTGGCAAGGAGTCAATCTAAGTAGCCACTGTCTTAGCTATAGAACATATGAAAAATGCAATCCTCAAGCACTGGCTCTCATTCTGAAGCTTGTGCCTTTCTGACAGCAACGGTATTATTGTGGGGAAGGTGGAGAAATATATGCTAGATACAATTACTATTAGCTGAGTTCAAAACTGTTTGAATGGCTGCACTCCAAGAGTAGTCATTAACAGTCCAATGTTAATTTGGAAGGAAGTCTGTGATGGAGTTCCCCAAGGATCTGTGTTTGGCCATGTGCTGTTTAACATTTTTATCGATGACTTGAATAAAGGCATGGATAGCAAGCTTTTTAAATATGATGATGACACGAGGCCTGTGGAGGTTAATAAAGCGCTAGACAAGATCACAAATCCATCTGAGCATTTAACTATGACAGTAATCATCACATCAGACATTTATGTCATGCTTTAATATTTCCTCAGCACTTTTTATATCTTATCTTGTTCAAATCTCACCATAACACTTCAGGATAAGTATTATGGGGCTTATTACACTCTGCAGATAAGGAAATTGAGGTTAGATGGAAAATGACTTGCCTGGAATCACAGAGACAGTAAGTATCTGGACTGGGTTTCAAACCTAACTCTTCCTCACTCCAAATCCAACAATAAGCCATATTTATTTAACCCCAATGGCCTAGATGGGAACATATCAGAAGCCCTAGAGGTAGAGTAAAACAACGGTGGGCATCAAGTAGCTAAAGTCCATTATTGCATCTAAATCTTTAAGTGAGTTTGACTTGAAACAACAGCAAATCTCTCAGGTCCCCAAATCAAAGATTCAAAAATCCACTATACATGCAACTTCCTCACTCCCCACCCCTAATCTATAGTGTGAGCTGCCAGCCCCCCTCAAAAGAGACCCAGATTACAAAGCATTTCAGCTATTAATTTTCCAGCAAGAGAGAATTCATTCTTGGAAAATGGTGTACTTTTTAATAACATGCATGCCAAATAAACTTCTCCAAGTTCCAAGCCTTCTCAGCCCTAACAAGTGGGTAATAAGATAAAATTGGCTACATTGTAATCATTTGGAAACAGACTTGGTTAAGCGGGATGACAAATCCCTGTACTCCATCAAACATTTTCCACAATGCTACCCAGACATATCTAGTCAAACACAATACCACTAATGTCACTGCTGTTTCCAGATCCTTTCTTGCTGCCATCCTTTCCCTCTGCTTCTTTTCAGCACCTAATATATTCATTTTCTACTAGAGTGGATCCCTTTTTTAATCCTATTTGGGGAGTGAGGATTATGTGACACAGTAGAAAAAAGGATATATTTGGAGTCTTAGGACCTGAGTTCAAATCCTTGTTCTGTCATTTACTGTGGTCCTCTTTGAGAATGAAGGACAAATAGCAACTGCAATCTGCACAAAAGTGGTGGTGTATGAACAGAGTGCAAAGCCTGGAGTCAGGAAGAGCTGAGTTCAAATCTCACTTCAGACACTTACTAGCTGTGTGACATTGGGCAAGTAACTTCATCTTTGTTTGCTTCAGTTTTCTCAGTTGTAAAATGGGGATAATAATAGTCCCTGATGATCAAATAAAATAATATTGGTAAAGTGCTTAGTACAGTATCTGTCACACAGTGGATACCATATAAATGCTAATTGTAATAATAATAAAATTAATTATTATGTTATTGTAATGACTATATATGATTATATATTCTAATAGATAATCATAAAACTAAATTGTTGTGATGATCGAGTTAATTTAATTCAATTAATTTAAATTTTAAATTATTATTATCTTAGCTTCTTAACCTCTATATAAGGAAACTATGGACCTTAGTTTCCTCCTTTACAAAATGAGATAGTTGGAGGAGATAACGTATAGGCTCCCTTTGTGCTCTAAATCTGTGATTAGCTTAATAGGCTAATAGTGCTAAGTTTTTAGAGAATCACAGACTCATAGTCTTTTAGGGCTAGAAAATATCTTAAATAGCATTTCATTCAACTCGTTCCTTTTACAAAGGAGGAAACAGACCAAAAGTAGGGAAAAGACTTGTCCAAGCTCACAACGCTAACAAGCGGCAGGCATCGGGCCCAGGTGTAACATGTCAAAAGATATGCTTTGCCTATTGTAGGTGCTTAATAAGCATATTATAAACTGAAATGACATGATTCAACATGAGCTAGCGATAGTCTCTGGACCTGTGATTTCATTGCTAGAGAGAACTCCCTAGATAAGGGAGATCTCTCTTCCAAAGCAGATTGGCACCTTCATGTCAATTTATAAACTTAGGGTTGCTCAGGGAAACCGAGCAACTTAACTTAGAAATGAACTAATTTGCCCAGGTGCTGTAGCCAGTAAGTGTCAGGGGCAGGACTGAAGCACAAGTGTTCTGGCTTTGAGCCTTCTCTGTCTCTAGTTCACCAACAGTTCTCAGTGTGGACTCCCTAAAGGAGTCTCCCCATCACTTTTTGTGGGGGACACATGAGCTCAAAGTTATCTTCATAATCAATAATACTAAGACATTTTAATTTCTAATAAGATAGATGTAGCCCACAAAATAAAAGCTTTCTGGGAGGTATCCTCAATAATTTTTAAATTAATTTTAGTTTCCAACATTCTCTTCCAAGAGATTTTGAGTTACAAATTTTCTCCCCATCTCTAACCTCGTCCAAGACAGTGTGTATTCTGAATACCCCTTCCTCCAAACTGCCCTCCCTTCTATCACCCCCTCCTTTTCTTGTCCCCTTCCCCTTCTATTTTGCTGTAGGGCAGGATAAATTTCTATACCCCATTGTCTATATATCTTATTTCCCAGTTGCATGGAAAAACAACTTTTAGCATTCATTTTTAAAGCTTTGAGTTCCAAATTCTCACCCTTCCTCCCTCCCCACCCACCCTCATTGAGAAGGCAAGCAATTTGATATGTTATATATATGTAGTCATCAAAACACTTCCATACTAGTCATGTTGTGAAAAACTGACTATATTGCTCTCCATCCTATTATGCCTCCTATTTATTCTATTTTCTCCTTTGACCCTGTCCCTCCTCAAAAGTGTTTGCTTCTGATTACACCCTTCCCCAATCTGGCCTTCCTTCTATCATCCCCCCTTCTCTTATCCCCTTTCCCGTATTTTTCTGTAAGGTAAGATATATTTCCATATCCAATTGAGTGTGTATGTTATGCCCACCTTTAGCCAAATCCGATGAGAATAAGAGTCACTCATTCCCCCTCACCTCCCTCCTTTTCCCCTCCACTGTCTTTTTCTTGTCTCTTTTATGGGAGGTAATTTACCCATTCTACCTCTCCCTTTCTCCTCCTCCCAGTATAATCCTTTCTCACCCTTTAATTTTAATTTTTTTAGATATCATCTCTTCATAATCAACTCACCCTGTGCTCTCTTTACACACACACACACACACACACACATGTGTGTGTGTGTGTGTGTGTGTGTGTATTCCCTCCAACTACCCTAATACTGAGAAAGGTCTCATTAGTTACAAATATATATCATCTCTCCATGTAGGAATGCAAACAATTTGACTTTAATAAGTCTCTTATGATTTCTCTTTCCTGTTTACCTTTTCATGTTTCTCTTGACTCTTATATTTGAAAGCCAAATTTTCTATTCAGCTCTGGTCTTTTCATCAAGAATGCTTGAAAGTCCTCTACTTCATTGAAGATCTATTTTTTCCCCTGAAGGCTTACACTCAATTTTGCTGGGTAAGTAATTCTTGGTTTCAATCCTAGCTCCTTTGACCTCTGTAATATCATATTTCAAGCCCCCTGATCCCTTAATGTAGAAGCTGCTAAATCTTGTGTTATCCTTATTGTGTTTCCACAATACTTGAATTGTTTCTTTCTGGCTGTTTGCAATATTTTTTCCTTGACCTGGGAACTCTGGAATTTGGCTACAGTATTCCTAGGAGTTTTTCTTTAGGGATCTCTTTCAGGAGGTGATTGGTGGATTCTTTCAATTTCTATTTTGCCCTCTGGTTTTAAAATATCAGGGCAGTTTTCCTTGATAATTTCTGGAAAGATGATGTCTAGGCTCTTTTTTTGATCATGGCTTTCAGGTAATTCAATAATTTTTAAATTATCTCTCCTGGATCTATTCTCCAGGTCGGTTTTTTTTCCAATGAGATATTTCATATTGTTTTCTCTTTTTTCATTTTTTTTTGGTTTTATTTTATAATTTTTTGATTTCTCATACAGTCATTAGCTTCCATTTATTCCATTCTAATTTTTAAGGAATTATTTTCTTCAATGAGCTTGTGGACCTCCTTTCCCATTTGGCCAATTCTGCTTTTTAAGGCACTCTTCTCCTCATTGGTTTTTTGGACTTCTTTTGACATTTGGGTTAGGCTATTTTTTAAGGTGTTATTTTCTTCAGTATTTTTTGGGTCTCCCTTAGCAAGCTGTAGACTTGTTTTTCATGATTTTCTTGCCGCACTCTCATTTCTCTTCCCAGTTTTTCCTCTATTTCTCTCACTTCTCAAAATTCTTTTTGAGCTCTTCCATGGTCTGGGACCAATTAATATTTTTCTTGGAGGCTTCAGATGTAGGAGCTTTGACTTTGTTGTCTTCTTCTGGTTGTATGTTTTGATCTTCTTTGTTACTAAAGTAAAATTCTATAGTCTGAGTTTTTTTCTGCTGTTTGTTCATGTTCCCAGACAATTACTTGATTTTTAAACTCTGTTAAGGTAGAGCTCTGCTTCCAGTGTGAAGGGTGTACTGTCCTAAGCTTCAGAGGTTTTGTGAAGCTGTTTTCAGAGATACTTCTAGGGACCTATAAATTTTCAGTTCTTCCAAGGTGGTAAGATCAAAGGTGAGGTGTTCGCTCTTTTCCTGGCCTGTGGTCTGCTCTGTGAGTGATCACAAGCACTCTTTTCTATATTGGAACTATGAGGAGGATTCTCTCTATACCACTATCACAAGCTCTACCATCCCAGTGGTCCTCCTTACTGCGCTCCTCTCCCAACCCAGTACAACAAACTTTTCACATCAACCATCCAGGTTGTCTTGGGCTGGAAATTTGTTTCACTCTGTCTTTTTGTGGGTTCTGTGCTCTAGAATTTGTTTAGAGCTATTTTTTACAGGTATGTGAAGGGGTTTGGGGGAGAGCTCAAGCAAGTCATTGCTTTTACTCTGCCATATTGGCTCTACTCCTAATGCTCAATAATTTTTAAGAGAGCAAAGGGGTACTGACACCAAAAAGTTTGAGAATTGCCACACTCTACCATGATGGCTCTGTTTCAAAATAATAATAATAATACCCTATCATTGCATAGACATTTTACAAAAATGAATTCATTTGCTCTCTAGGTAATGGGATGAATTACCCTAGTTTCCTTCTCTAAAAGGAACTGTGTGAAAACAAAGTTCTCTTCTCTATATGTTGCCTAGGAATTGTTTTTGAGTTGTCTTAAACTTGTATTTATTGCCTTCTGAAATAAATTATTAATTCCCCTAGAAGAGAGACTATAACTTCTCGTTTCATTTGTTATAGCAGAAAAAAAAAAGGAAGCCAAAAGATTAGCCAGCTCTAGCCTTTACTAGGTATGCTATCCTAGCCAAGACATTTCATATTTATGAGTCTCAGTTTGCTCATCTATGAAATGAATATGACTTGCCCTCCAGGATTGTTTTAAGGAAAGCATTTTGCACACCTTAAGACAATATATAGATAAAGGCTAAGTCAATTATATATGTTAACATAATGCTTTTGTAGCACCTCATAGAGACGGCTACAGGTTGGCTCAGCAGATAGAGCATTGAGCCTAGAGTCAAGAAGACCTAAGTTTGAATCTGGCTTCAGACACTTACTAACTATGTGATCCTGGGAAAGTCACTAAATCTACCTGCCTCAGTTTCATCAGCTGTAAAATGAAGATCATAACAACACCTACCTCCCAAATTATTTATGAGAATCAAATGAGATAATTTTTGTAAAGTGCTTATAGCACAGTGTCTGGCACATAGTAGACACTTAATAAATGCTTGTTTCCTTCCTTCCTTCCTTCCTCCTTTCCTTTCTCCCTCCCTCCCTCCCTCCCTTCCTTCCTTCCTTCCTTCCTTCCTTCCTTCCTTCCTTCCTAAGTCAATTCTTCATTTGTGGCTTTACATGAGAATTACAATGTGTGAATTCCCTATCTCTGGGAATTGACATCAGCTGAGTAACCACAGAAGACTCCCCCCTTCCTCACTAACTCATGAGTCTAGTATTGTAGGCCTTGCTGCTATCTGGGACTACCTCACCTTTGGTCCTATTTCTTACTTGGTAATGGCAGAACTTGTGGGATCATGGGAGAGTGAAAAGGAGAAGAATTGGGCAAACCCTTTATGCATCCTTCCCCAATTCCACCAATCCCCCAGCCCCTATGCTAGTCTCCTAGATAACACTAATAATAATAACAGCAATATTATCTAGCATTATTGTAGCACTTTGAGGTTCATAAAACTCTTTAGCTACATTATCTCATTTAATCTTCACAACAACCCCCATGGTTAGATACTATTATTATTCCCCTTTATAGAAAGAAACTAAGACAGGTGGTGGTTCGGTGATCTGTCCGTGGTCACACAGTTAGTATCTGAGATAGCGATTGTACTTGGGATTTGTTGCTGCTGTTGATCCTTTGTTCTCTAAAAGGACCAGTTCACAAGGTTGATGTCTTGACTTGCAAGTTCAATGCTCTGTGCACTATGTCACTTAGTAGCCTTGGTAGACTCTCATGGACAATCTAGCTTTTCATTCTTCTACCACAATCCCTGTCGTGCTCTGAGAATTAGGATAAGGAGTGCATTTTCCCTAAACACGATTTGAAAATCTCATTCTCTAGAACGTTGGAAATCTTGAGCCTTCACATTATTTCCTCATAGAATAAATCATAGTGTACCATGGAGAGCAGCATTTCTGCCATTATGATATTTTCATTTATAAAAAGTAAATGAAAAAAAAGTCCCCCTCATTTCACCCCTCTCTAGTTGTCTAAAGTATGTTGTACTCTAGAGAGCTGTTATCTAATTTTCCTACCTGGTTTGGCTCTTGCCACACCTCACCCCAGATTCCCTGACTTAGTTTTTACAATAAAATGTTTAAGAGATAGAAAGAAGCTGAGCTTTCCTCTGAAATGTAAATAAATCTTGCACCTTTGTTTACCCAAGATGTATTATTACCACCTGGATGCATCTATCCCCTCCAGTACCTAAATGAAAGAATGTATGTATAATGGAATCTTTTTACCTCCTATTTTCCATTGTTACTTAGAATAAAAATACACTGAGAAATATTAGAAGCCTTTGAAAACCCCAAAGGACTGTATGTTTTTCTAGGGACAGATGGGGGGGAGGAGCTATAATTTTATAATTTATAATTTATTATAATACTATAATTAGAATTTATTTATAAATTTTATAATCTATTCTGTTCCATAGTGGGGCTAGGGAAGGAGAGAAACCTATCTTATGTAATGACAATATTCTATTTTATATTACAGGTATACACTATCTAGTACTAATTGGTGAAAACATGCTGTTGAAAGAAACATTTCATTGCACATTCTGTAGAACTAATACTTGCACACACACATAAGCATTGTGGCAATGACAAGTAGTCCAACTGTCAAGGGAGTTAATGTGACAGGTAAGTGGCCTGGTGGAGAGAGCACTAAGCCTTGGAATGAGGAATACCTGAGTTCAAATCCAGCCTTAGATACTTATTAGCTGTGTGACCTTAGATCAGTCATTTAACTTCTGTCTCCCTCAGTTTCCTCAACTATAAAATGAACATCATAATAGCACCTACCTCCCAGGATTGTGAGAATTAAGTGAATTTTTTTTTTTGTAATGTGCTTAGCACAGTGTCTGGCATACAGTAAGTACTACGTAAATGCCAGCTATTATCAATATCATAGGGCTCATGTTTAGGCTTGGATTGCCACTGACCAACTAATAAGTGTGTTTCGAAAAGGGCCAAATGACATTACAATAAAGTTTTACAATGTTTCTGTGGAGTTTGGTTATAATTTGCCCTTAGTCAATGTATCCCTTAGATCTAATTTCCAATAACACTTAAGACTGAAAGAACTTTGCTCACTGGGATTCTCCAAACCGCCTTTTCCAGAGGCCTGGATGTGAACCTGAAGCAGGCAAGCCCATTGAGTGTTGGAAAGTATTCTACAAGGTTCTGAAAAGCAACATGAATGTGGAAGAGGAAGAAGGAACAAGTAGTTAGGAGAATGGAGGCCCTGATTTGTTGTTGTTCATTTGTTTCAGTCATTTCAGATTCTTTGTGACCCCATTTGGGGTTTTCTTGGCAAAGATACTGGAGTGGTTTGCCATTTCCCTCTCCAGCTCATTTTACAGAAGAGGAAACTGAGACAAAGAGGGTTAAGTGATTTATGCCCATGATCACATAATTAATAAATGTCTAAGGCCAGACTGGAACTCAGGTCTTCCTGACTCTAGCCCTGGCACTCTACCCGCTGAGCTACCTAGGTGACCTAGGAGGAACTAATACAGAGAAGAAAGTGGCTGAATTATGGTCAGAATGGAGAGACCACATATGATGCTGTGATTATGGTATGCTTTTCCAACAGAATTAAAACTGGACCATGATACCCTAGAGGTAAGTTTGGAGGTATCAATCATGGTTCATTTTGCAGTGAGATACCACCATGCTAAGGAAGAATTCGGAAGGGCACATAACACCACATTCTAAACAAGTACTACTGAGGTTGGGAGTCTGGAAATGACTGTATTGTCTCATTTTTCTGGGCAATCAGTGGATTTAAAGATCTTCTGGATGTATAGGAAATTTTGTGTACAGGTGAAGAGATTATATAAATACTAGGTTCCCTTCCTTGTTATTTAGATGGCTTCATGTCCTCAATTAATGTTACTGTTATTGGATTGATGGGACTCTCACATAGTCTAATAAGACACAGGAAGTTTGCATGAGGTAGGGGTTCAGACCATGACTTGAAACAGCTGATTATCTCAAAAACAACCATATTAAACCTGGAAATATTGAGTAGAATTGCAAATAGCATTATTGTGAAATTGCATTTGTTGAGGCAACATTATGCAAGGAATGTCTATATATTCATTTACACATTTTTCTATGGCTGTCAGTCATGGAACATTATATATTTTGAAGAATTAAAACTGAGTATCATTAGAGGGCAAGATAATGAGGCGTGCTGGGTGTGACAAAGCTGTGACATATGACAAAGAAGAAATTACAATGAAGAAACAAAATAAAGTGTTCCTTCACTTCGATATATTGAACTAAAAAATAAAGAAGATGAATTGGTCATGTATTGAGACTGAGAAAGCAAGAAAGAGTTTTCAACAAATAAAATCAATGGAGTTGGAATTGGACAGGAAAATCATTTGGGGAAAATCTTTGCAATGGATTCCTCTCACATAAAAAATATATAAGGAATTATTGCAAATATGAAAGAATAAGACCATTCCTCAAGAGACAGTGAAAATAGATGATCAGACATTTTTCAAGGGGAGTTATCAACAACCATGTGAAAATAAATGGCTTCAAATCTCTAGTAATAAAAGAAATGTTACCTATAATAAATGAGGTTCCCCCTTATTCTCATCAGATTAACAAAAATTATAAAAATGGAAAATAACAATTGTTGGGGGTGGGGTGTCTATGGGAGGGGAGGCATATTAATACAATGTTGTTGGAGCTGTGAATTGGGCCAAACATTCTGGAAAGCAATTTAGAACTGTATCTAAAAAGTCACTAAGCAGTTCAGAAACGCCACTACAAAGTAATGGTATATACTCCTGAAGAGGTAAAAAAGGGCGGAAAAAGACCCATATGTACAAAATTACTTACAGCATCACTTTTTGTTGTAGCAAATAACTGGAAATGTCCACAAATTGGGGAAAGTCTGAACAAATTGTGGTATATAAATATAATGTAATGTTATTGAGCCTTAAGTCATGATGGATTAAATGAAGCCTAGGAAGACTTACATGAAAAGATTCAGAGTGAAGTGATCAAAACCAAGAAAACAATTTATATAAAGACTACAGTATTCTAAAGGTAAATAGACTTGAGCTTAGTTTTGGTTAATGCAATGACATAGCATAACTTCAGAAGAGTGATGGCGAGGTATATGTCTCTAACAGAAAGTTAATAGCATAGAAATGCATAATAAGAAGCATATTTTCAGACATGGTCAATGTGTAGATTTCTCTTGCTAGAATATACTTATGTGATACAAGGGAGGGCTTTAATTATTTGGCAAGGGAGAGGAGTTGGAACAGAATGTAGACATAGTGATGCAAAAGAAAAGAACATCAATGAGACATTAAAATATACATGGAAGAGAGCAGAAGGAAGTTCAGAAAGGCAGTGTCAGTATTATACTAAATTTAATATATGCTTTAAAAACCACAACTCAGTATCTAATAGATCTTTACAATTTCATGTTCAGTGCTTTTCTTCTGTTCTTAATTTTGGAAATGTTCATGGTTGTTGATGCTTTTTAAGTTTATAATAAAAATGGATATTGGAAATTTTTAAAAGAAAAGAGGGAAGGAAGGAAGAAAAGGAAGAAGGAATGAAGGAAATGGAGGAAGTGAGAAAGACGGAAGGAGGAAGAAGGAAAGAAGGGAGGAAACAGAGAAGGAGAAAAGGAAGAAAGCCACTAGCATGTTTGAGGATCCCATGTGACAAACACATGGTGCGTGGACTAGATTCACAGAATGGCCAAACACGGATGGGTTGTGGTCTGTGTAACCAGAGTAGTCATATCAATGAGACTGAAGATCTGTTTGAGCATTTTGAGTATTCAATTGCTTCTCTACTAGAATATAAGTACCTTGAAGGCAGGGACTGGACATAGCTGAAACTTAACAAATGTTTACTGAGTGGATGAATGGATAAATAAAGTATATGAAAAAGGGGTAATTCGGGACAGAACTGGCCCAGATTAAGAACTGTGCATCTGAAGTCAGGAAGACTCATCTTCCTGAGTTAAAATCTAGCTTCAGACACTTAGTAGCTGTGTGAACCCTGGGCTTAACACTATTTGCCTCAGTTTCCTCATCTGTAAAATGAGCTGGAGAAGTAAATAGCAAACCATTCCAGTATCTTTGTCAAAAAGACAACAACAACAACAACAACAAATGGGGTCATTAAAGGTTGGACACAACTGAAACAATTGAACAACAAAAATCTCTGAGAAGTCAGGGTACCAGGGGTGGGCTAGAGCCAGCTCAAACCAGTTCCCAAGACCTGATTGTTAAAGTGAAGCATTTACCCTTCAGAAATCAGCAAATACTACAAGTCAGGACTTGATTTATCATTTTGTTGGTTGTCTTGATTTAAGAAAAATGGTGGTGAAAATGTTGGTAATGAAGATTAAGATGAAAGGTGTGACATCAGTACAGATGGGTTTTTGATTGCTTGTTTTGGAAAGCCCATTGTTAAACATGTCCTCACACATTCCAGCCCAGCCCTCTCATCCTCTTCACTCCCTGACCTTTGGAATCCCTTATCTGGACTCCTCACCATACTCAGTTCCTAACCTGCCAGACCCTCTTCCTTAAGCTACAGGAGCTACCACCTTGGGGGCCACACAAATCCCTAATGCCATTGCCAAGGCAAAAGTGAGAGAAGTTAACATAGCTTGCACGTCACATCAGATCTCCAAATATATTTTCCCATGGTGACATTGGATAGTACATTGTGCCGTACCATACACTGGCTACATTATAGGTTATATAAGTAGCTAGACCTTGTCTGGGAACCTAACCATTTTCTATGGGAAATTGCTTTCTAATTTCCAAACAATCGACTTACAAATAAGCCTTTGGAAAACAACCTGTTCTTCTTGGAACTGATTGTACAGTGTTCTGCTCTGCACAGAGTGGGCACTCAATCCACGTGGTTGATTATGCTGGACTTTTTTCTATTATCTGAAGAGGTATTCAGGAAAAGATAAGAACAGAAAAGCCACCTAAATAATAATCTGGTATAAAAGAATCAGGGAGAAAACACACTGACAATGTAAGGGGTGGGGGCAGCTAGGTGGCACAGTGAATAGAGCACCGGCCCTGAAGTCAGGAGGACCTGAGTTCAAATCTGGCCTCAGACCAAACACTTGACACTTACTAGCTGTGTGACCCTGGGCAAGTCACTTAACTCCAATTGCCTTTAAAAAAATGTAAAGGGTGGCAGGGTGGGGGAGGAGCAATGTACCAGGATCGTGTCATGGGGTGGTGAAAAAGGCAGTGGGACTGAATCAGAGTACCTGTAATTAAGTACCTATGTAATCTTAGGCAAGCCACTTCTTTCAAGGCCTCAGTTTTCTCTTCTGTCAAATGGAGACTAGATGACCTCAAAAACTTCTTCTAGATATAAATCCATGAATTTATGACATCTCATTTTCCAAAAAGTACTTAAAACTTGGGGAATAAAGGCTCACATTTCTATACTACATTAAGGTTGGTAAAATGTTTTGTGCAGATTGGCACTTTTGAGCCCCACAACAACCCTGTGAGGCAGGAGCTATTATTTTACAGATAAGAAAACTAAGTCTGGCAAGTAAATGGACTTGCCCAAGTTCTCATGGTTAGTTAGATGTCTAAAACCAGAACCAAACTCCAGTCTTCTTGCTTTCAGGTCTAGCTCTCTATTGTCAGAATTTGCTTATGAGATATTGTAACTACCCTTCTGATTTGGACAGGTTGTGCTTGAGATGCCTATAGAACATCCGCTTTGAAATATGCAATAGGTAGATGGCAATGCAGGGCTGGAGCAGGTAAGAGAGGAAGTAGAGTGCCAGGCCTGGAGTCAGGAAGACTCATCACCCTGAGTTCAATCTAGCCTCAGACATTTGCTAGCTATGTGACCCTGGGCTGGTCACTTAACCCTGTTTGCTTCAGTTTCCTCATTTGTAAAATAAGCTGGAGAAGGAAATGGCAAACCACTCCAGTATCTTTACCAAGAAAACTCCATAAAGGGGCCACAAAGAGTTGGACAAGATTGAAAAACGACTAAACAACAACCACAAGGTTGTAATGCAGGATTGGCATCCAGGAGAGATACTAGGGCTAGACATATAGCTCTAGAAGTGTTCTGTGTAGGGATGGTAATTAAACTCAGAAAAGCTGATCAGGTGTGTGTGTGTGTGTGTGTGTGTGTGTGTGTGTGTCTGTGTGTGTGTGTGTGTGCGTGTGTGTGTTTCTGTATGTGTGAGACAGAGACAAAGACAGAGAGAGACAAAAAGAAAGAGACAGAGAGAGAGGAGAGGAGAGGGAAAGAGAGAAGGAAATGGGGAGGGAGCGAGAGAGAAGGAGAGAGAAAAGAAAAGAGGGCCTAGGATCCTGGGATTACATTTAGATTTAGGAAATTTGATAATGATTCAGTCAAGGAGATTTAAGTGAAAGGCTACCCCTGCTTAGAGAAATCCCTGTGGATGTTTATGAAATGGCAATGTAGCAGCAATTAGAAGCTGAGCCTGGCCCTAGAGTTAGGAAGAGCTGGGTTCAAGTGTCGCCTGTGAAATAAACTGCCTGTGTGGCTAGGGGCAAATCATTTAACTTCTCCTTGTCCCAGGCAACTACATAAGACTATAAGTAACAGTTGAATTGCTAATCTGCATTGGTGGGGGGAGTTTCCATGCTAGGAGGTCTCTATACCAATAAATCAAAAGTTTTCACAAAAACAAAATCAGTGTGCTCTTCAGGCAGATCTCAGACACTCCTTTCTCCAGAGTCCTGGCCCTTTTTTCTTTTTAGCTCGAAGTCTTTCTCCTTGGCCTCTTTCCTTCCCACACAAAGTGCGGGAACCCATCAGTAGGGACACTGAGCATGTGGCACAGGCTGTCACATCAGAAGAGGCCTATGAATAATCTGATGACAGAAATCTCTAGCCGTCTGTCTCTCCCCATTCCCTCGTTGCTTCAGGAGACAGCTGGAAGAAGGAGCTGCCTTCAAAGTAGCTCTGCTGCCCCAGCTCACAGAAAGGAGATGACACCTCAGCGGAGACACAGCATTTAGCTATTTGGCATTTCTTGTGTCTTGTGCCAACTGTTAGAGTGCAGGGGAAAGAGGGCTTGGCTTAGAGTCTGGAAGGACTGGGGTTACATCCTGCCATTGACTCTGGATGTAACAATCTTGGACAAGTCACTTTACCCCTTTAGGTCTGTTTCCTCATCCATAAATGGAAGGTATTATTAATGTTCAGTCATTTCTGTCACGTCCGACTCTGGGTTTTCTTGGCAAAAATACTGGAGTGGTTTGCCATTTCCTTCTCCAGCTAATTTTACAGATTAGGAAGTTGAGGCAAAGAAAGTTAAGTGATATACCCATGGTCACACAGCTAGTAAGTGTCTGAAACCAGAGACTTCTTAACTCCTGGCCCACTACACCACCAAGCTGCCCTAAAAATGGAAGGCAGGAGTATAATAATACTTATGGCAGAGTCCTTGTGAAGATAACATATGTAAAACACTTTGTATACTTTATAAGATTGGATAAATGTCAGTTATTATCTTGCCCAAGTGTTCTAACTTGGTTTCTGGTTTTGAATCATCTTTGACCTTCCTTCCCTAGCCATCTGTTTCCTAGCCAGAAGTTTTCCAGAAGCCACTTCTCATGGCAGTAGGGAATAGTTAGCTGCCTAACAAACATCATTCCCCAATATGACTACCTTGAGATCGTTGGATTTCAGATCTGTCATTCACTTTTTGGGTTTGGTGAAAGAGGCCCAGCATAGGCACCATTGCTTGTCAGGAAGTCTTGTTCATCAAATCTCTTCCTTTCTACCCACCATCTTGCAGCTAGCAGAGGGTTTTCTGTCCTCTAGAATATAATCACCATGAAGGCAGGGGCAACTTTGCTTCCCCAGCATATAGCACAATGCTTAACAAACGTTTATTGAATCTAATTAAACAATCAAGTACAAGCAGACAGTGTGCGCATATTCAATGATTGAATTGGTTCAACTTGGTCAAAATTATCCCATTTTGTTGAGGATTTGGACTTAGGGAGACCTGTATTCAAATCCTGCATCTACACTTATTATTTCTGTGAACAAAAGCAAATAACTGCACTTCTCTGGGAATCAATTTCTTCATCTATATAATGGGCAGAAGAATGCGTATAATATCTGTCTCACAGCTAGGTGGGCAGTGGAAAGAGCACTGGGCCTACAGTCAGGAAGATTTGAGTTCAAATCCAAGTGCTAAATAAATGTTTATTTGTTGAACATTTAAAGCTTTTCACAAGCTAACTCGAACTTACGTTCTCAGTAAGAGAGGTCTGAAAAGCAATCTACCATGTTTCTCGGCAGAGGTGGGACATGATGAGTCTAGAACAGTACATAGAATGTCAGCCTTTTATGATTATGTTGGTTAGCTGTTTTGCTAACCATTAGATTAGATCATTTACTCCACCACTCTTTTTTTTCAGAGGAGGAAACTGAGACCCAGAGGGGTAACAAAAGTTGCCCAATATCATCCAGGTATAGTAAGTAACAGCTCTGAGAATCAAAACCAGGTTCTCTGCAAATCTAATGCTGTTTCCACTAGACCATGGAAAGAAGACTCACCACTATTCAAAAGTAAAATTTTGAGAACCTATAGTTTTGAAAAGAAAAGGCCTGAGGCCACAATCCTGCCTTATTAGACTTGTAGAAATAGATTACTTCATTTGGCCAGAGAAATCATGGTTTTGGCGTCATCAGATTTCTACCTTTCCTCTCCTTGTCATCTTAGCCTGCTAGGTTCTCTGAGCAAATGCTCATCCTTCATCTCAAACCTTATTGAAATAATGAGAGAAAGAGAAAAAAAGAAAGAAAAGGACAGAGAAGATGCAGAGCACGCATACTTCAAAGGTTTCTGTAAACAATAATATTTTCATCCTGTATGTCACTGCCCCCATACAAACAAGAATTTCTGTCTTATCTTCATCAGATTGATCTTAACTCTTAGAAGTTCAGACAGATGGATTGAAACTTTTTGAACTGGAAATGGAGACTTGGCCTTAACATCCTCAGAGCTGGACAGGGAAGGGATGGGTTGGACACAAGAGTTTTCAGATTCAGAGCCTGGGAGAAATTGCTTAACCTGATCCTTGCTTTCCTATGACTGCTGTGGGGGCAGGGTGGGGGGAAGGGGAAAGGGGAAAGGCCAGCATCAACCTCTGCCTAAAAGCACTCAATAATAACCCACCCTTCCTCAGGCAGTGAGGTGATATAGTAAAGAGAACCCTGGACCTGGAGTCAGGAAGATACAAGCTCAGATCTTACCTTAAACACTTACTAGCCCTGTGAGCCTTAACAAGTCATTTAACCTCTGTTTGCCTCAGTTTCTTCAAGTGTGAAATGGGGATAATAATAGCAATAGCTCCTACTTCCCAGAGTTGTTGTGAGGTTGTAATGAGATAGTATTTATAAAGTTCTTAGCACAGTACTTGACACATAGTAGACACTGCCCAAGACAAGGCCGTATGATAGTAGATGTAGTATGGGAATGTGATGCCAATAAAATAATTGAAACTAATTGCATTAGTTATAAGGACTTAGAAGATAACATCTGAACAACTTCCAAACCCTAGTATGAAACAGGAATTCTGCTTTCCTTTAAAAAAATTAGAACAAATTTTATTGATATCTTGTTGATATTCCCTATATCTCTTAGTATATTTCTTCTCCTTCTTCCTCCAGTTATCTCTTATAAAAAAAGAGGGGGAAGATGGGTTAGCAAAACAGCTAACCAACATAATCATAAAAGGCTGACGTTCTATGTACTGTCTGAGACTCAGTGTCCCACCTTTGCTGAGAAGCATGGGGGATTCCTTCTCAGATCTCTCCTGTAGGGCTAGAAAGGACCTCAGCGGCCATCTAGGCCAAGCTCCTCCTCTTACATATATAGAAAGTGAGTTTCTAGAAAGTTAAGTGACTTGCCCAGGATCATACAAGTAGCTGCCATCAGAGGCAGAATTAGAACACAATCTTTTGACTCCAGAACCAGCACTCTTTCCACTGTACTTTGCAGCCTTCAATGCTTTCCCTTAGAAGCACAGTATCTCCTCTCTCTGAGTGCTTGCTAGAAGACATTTGGGCATGCCCTTACCTCCTCCAAGAGCTAGGGCCTTCAAACAAAATATGAAGTACTTTTGCTCTCCAGGTTGAATTTGAACCTCTGGCCTTATAATAAAAACGATCAAGTAGGGTCATTTACATTCTCCACCTATCCACTTTGATCTTCCCAGAGGTACAATGCTCTTTCCTTCCTCGACTGATATTATATTTGTTTATCTGTTCACATATTGCATCCTTTTAGTAGAACTGAGGACATACATTCTCTGGGGTAGAGGTATTTAAAGAAGAGATGAAAGAAAAAGAAAGACAGAGAGAGAGAGAGAGAGAGAGAGAGAGGAGGAAGAGAGGGAGGGAGGGAAAAAAGAAGGAAGAAAGATAGATTAGATAGATAGATAGATAGATAGATAGATAGATAGATAGATTTGAATAACATTTCTTTCTAAAAACACTCAAAATAATTAAGGCTTTTCACTGCATCCAATTGACCTTCTCCTAGTTTATTTAAAATAAGACCATAGGATCTTGATCTGACAGGGACCTTAGTGATCATCATTTGAAAGGAGGGAAAACTGAGACAAGGTATTTGCCCAGGGTCATTCAAGTAAAGCAGCAGAGCCAGAATTTAAATCCAGGTCTCTAAATCTTAGCCCAAATCCAGGACTCTTCCATGCCACCATTACTGGGGCCTTACTGTATTTTGACAGCACACATACCCTAATGCTTATTCTCAGAATACTAGGAGCCAGACAGTGGCTGATTTTATTCACCCCAGGGAGATTTTTCTGTAGTTTGATGGATGTAACCAAGACACTCCTATCATCTTGCAAGTATTACATTTTTTTTAGAGAAATACACTATTACTGTTATAAATTACTCTTCCCTCTGGGGCTAGTCATACCACACTTAACGGTCAGATGTGGTTGTATATCCAGCCAATAATTAAATGCTGGTATTTTGCTAAAACAAATTGCAAGCGAAGGATATTGGTCTGCAGTCTATACCCAGAAGCGATGTTTTCAAAACAAAATAGTTCATTCTCTTTAGAAGTCAACTTCACATCTTCCTCCCTCCACCACCACTCCCTGTCTCACTAATGGAATCATTAGTACAAGGTGCTTGTTCTCCTGCTTATTCTAAACAAAGGAAGCCTTCTGACAATGATTCTTAACAAGTACATCTTTCTTTGAGTTATCAATGCACATTGTTGTTTCTTAGGGGTAGTAGAATAAATTATATCCTGACTTTACCTTTTAAATTAGAGAGGAGGGTGGTACATGCCTGTAACACCAGCTGCTGAGGGGACTGAGATTGATAGATCATTTGAACTCAGGATTTCTGAGCTTTTGTGGAGCTAATGCCAATTGGAGGTCTGCACTAAGTCTGGAACTAGTATGGTGTGTCCCCAGGGGTAGTAGGCAACTAGATAGGAGTGGTAGGCCACTACCTACCTAAGGAGGAGTAAACTGGCCCAGGTTAGAAATCATGGAGCAGGTTAAAGATTTTGTGCTGATCAGTTGTGGGATCAGACCCATTAATGGCCACTGCACTTCTAACTTGGGTGAGATAGAGACATCCAACCTCAGAAAAGAGAAAAAACAAGACAAAACAAACAACACCTAGATAGTAAAGTGAGTCCTGTAATGGCATGGTCAAGAGAAAAATCAAAGCTTAGAAATATGCTCCAAGAATAGTGTTGAGGGAGATGGGGTGGTCACGCATGAAGGTGTGTACATGTGAATAGAAAGTGGTGGAAAGGAAGGAAAAACAGTGTGAGGGTGACTGGCAGATGAGAAAATGACAATGGTGCATCAGGTGAAGGTTGAAGGATTGAGCAGATGACCCACAGTAACCTTAGCATACCATACATCTTAGCATGCCATACATTTCCATGCCCTCTGGAGTAAAAAAGAAGATTCCATGAAATGAAGGGGATGAGGGAACTGGAAGTTAAGGAAAATGAAGTGTTTATTTTTCCTTTCTCTATGTTGGTTAGCTCTACAAATGACACAAAGTAAACCTCTCCCTGAAAGAGGGGAGTGGGAAAAATATTACCATGAGTCAAAGCACTTGGGTTCTTATACTGCCTCTGGTACTAAGGTACTGTGTCACCTTGGATAAGTCACTTATTCATTCTAAGTCTCAAAGAATCAGTTTCTTCATCTGTAGAAGGGATGCAGTAAGAACTGCTTTGCTTAGGGTGGTTGAGAGGATAGAATGATAAAGCAGATGTGAAAAGGATCTGTAAAAAATACAGCTCTATTAAAATGTTAGGGAAATGAGATTAAGTTTAACATGTGAATAAATTTAAATAGTTGATCCAGGCACTTTGAGAATGGTGTCAACCCTTTCAGACCCATAGATTACTACTGGACGCTCATACCGTTTGTGCCCTATCTCTGAATGTGTGTCCATTAGCCTGGGTTCAGGTAAAAAATAAGTTAGAAAAGCTCCTACCTCAAGAATTAGGAACAACTTAAGAATGGAAGCCTTTATTATGGCTCTGTGGAAGATGCTGTAGTCATAGGATTTACAGATGGATTGGAGTCTAGAGATTATCTACTCTAACACTTAGCCCTTTGCTAATTGTATTGATTGATTGATTCATCTTATCCAACTTACCCATTTTATAGATGAAAAAACAAACTGAGGGCCAAACTGAGATTAAGTGACTGGCCTAAGGCCACAGAATAAGAAAGTAGCAGAGCCAGAGTCCAAACCCAGGTGACTGATTCCAGATGGAGGGGTATCTCTGTTGTGCCACAAGGACTGAACAAATGCAGGAGGTACAGCCTAGGAAGAGTTCTAGAGCTGGAAGGAAACTCAGAGGCCATCTAATACAACCTCTTCATTTTCCATTTGTGAAAACTGAGTCATAGAAGTGTTAAATGACTTGTCCAGAATTCTAAGTGGGTGAGCCAAGATTTGAGACAGCATGGTAGAATGGAAAAAGCATATCTTTCAGAACTTCTGACACTATAGCTATGCGATGTTGGGCAAATCACTTAACCTCCTCAGGCCTCAGTTTTCCCTTCTGTAAAATAGTAGAATAAGATAGCCTCTGAAACCCATTCCACCTCTAAGTCTATTTTCTTTTGACTATAATCACTTCTGGTTAAAGTGACCCAACCTTTGCTTTTCAGGCTCTAAATTTAGTAATAGATCACAGTGCTTAGACACCTCTCTAGGGAGGATTAATTGTAGGGGAAGCTGACTGCATCTTCTTTACATTGTTAAGAAAGTCAAAGAAAGATGATAATTTATAGTTACTATGGTAGCTAATTTATACCTTCAAGCACACACCACATTATCAAAGAGAAAGTCTCTGATCTAAGGGGAGACCCTCACTGGGCAATAGAACGAGGAATAAAAACTAAAACACAAATTTGGAGGCGTCCACCTTGAAGCATATCTCAGTCACTAAAGTCCACTTTCTTGCTATGTAAGAAGATTAGAACAAGCTCCTCATGGTGCTAATGAGAACAGAACATGGGGATTGTGAAGAAAAGGTCATGGTTTCAGTTCCTTTTGGGCTAGTTAGCTCCACGAAATAGGACCATATTCATTAAAAGTACACAATGTTGCTCACGAGAATTGAGAGAGACAATATGAAATGGGTCAAAGAGACAATGAGCTATTAAACACCTACTATGTGTCAAGGACTATACCAAGCTCTGGGGATAAAAATAAAGGTCAAAACAAACAAAACAAACAAAAAATAGTCCCTGTTCTCAAGGGGCTTGCAATCTGATGGGAGAGACAACAGGCAAATATCTAGGTACTAAAAAGATACATAGTATAAATTGAATTTAATTTAGCAGAAGAGCACTACAATTAAAGGGGATTTCTTAAGGCAGCAAAAAGCTTCTTGCAGAAGGTGGGACTTTAGCTGATATTTGAAGAAATCCAGCCAAGTCAGGAGTTGGTGATGAGGAGAGAGAGAATTCCAGGCATAGAGTTGGGAGACAGGGTATTATGTTTGAGGAGCAACGAGGAAACAAGCCACTGAATTGCAGAATTGTAGAGTACATGAGAACATTGTTGCTAGTTATTTTTCAGTAGTATCCAACTCTTTGTGACCCCATTTGGGATTTTCTTGACAAAGATACTAGAATGGTTTGTCATTTCCTTTTCCAGCTCATTTTATAGGTAAGGAAACTGAAGTAAATAGGGTTAAGTGACTTGTCCAGGATCACACAGAAAGTAAATGTCTGAGGCTAGATTTGAACTCAGGTTCCACTGCACCACCTAGCTGTACTGATTTTTTATTACCAAGTGCTAATGTACATTTTCTCCTTTGAGCCTCATGGCACCCCTGGAAGGTAGGCCATTCCTCAAAATTCTATCTTTATCTTACAGATGTTGAAACTGAGTCTCCAGAGTTTAAGTGGCTTGCCACAAGTTAAACAGTAAGTGTCAGGGCCAAGATATTTGAAACCCAGTTTTTCTGCCTCAAAGTCCAGTGTTTTTTTCACAATACCTTCTTACTACTCAAATTCTTGTCTTATGAACAGGATCCCTAGTGTTATCCGGGCATAGCTAAAAAGAATCTATGATTTCATCAGAGTGGAGAGATCCTAGTATGGAGATTCTCTCCACTAATCTAGATTGCAACCCATCTATTTTTTTTCATAGGACTACAGGATCCTGAATTTTAGGCCGGAAAGTACCACAGAGGCCATCAAATCCTGGTTCCTTATTTTAGAGCTAAGAACACTGAATCCTGGGCAAGTGAAGAGACTTACTGAAGGTAGTACGTACCAGGCATGGGAATTGAATATGGTTCCTCTGACTTAGTTGATAAGTGCTCAAGAAGGTTTGTGGCATATAGAAAGGAAGTAACTTCCCCATAGTGGAATAGCTAATTAAGTGTCAGAGGCCATATTTGAACCCAGACCATAAGATCATAGGGTTATAGATTTAGAGCCTGAAATGATCTTAAACTTCATCTAGTCTAATTCCTCTCATTGTACAAATGAGAGTCAAAGAAGTAAGATATTTTGCCTCAAGGTAACACATGGAATAAGTATATGAGGTAAGTTGAACCCAGACCCTCTCACACCGAATCTAAGGCTCTTTGTGAAGCAGGCAGACATAATGTTAAGTGACTTGCCCAGGGTGACCCAGCTAGTAATTGTCTGAGGCTAGATTTGAACTCAAGTCTTCCTGACTCCAGGCTGGGTGCTCTATCTACTGAGCCACCTAGCTAAGGGCTGTTGTTATTTTTGTTGTTGTTGGTTTTTTTTTTCATTTTTGTCTTTGTACTATCAGAGCCTAGTACACTATCTGATAGAGATAAGGCTCCTAATAAATGTTTCTGAATTAAATTCAACGTTGGAAGAATTTGAATCTACGTCTTCTCCTGACTTCTAGCCTGGCACTCAATCTACTGCCATTCTACCTGAGTAAATAAATTAATTGGGGTAGGTAGGTGGCACAGTGGATAGAGCACATGGCTGGGAACCAGGAAAACTCTTCTTCCTGAGTTCAAAGCCTCAGACACTTATTAGCTATGTGATCCTGGGTATGTCACTTAACCCTGTTTGCCTCAGTTTCCTCATCTGTAAAATGAGCTGGAGAAGGAACTAACCAACCACTCCAAGTATCTTTGCCAAGAAAACCCCAAATGGGGTCATGAAGAGTAGGATATGACTGAAACAACAATAAATACATTAAGGTCATCAGAGAGAGTATGGAGACAGGATTGATGCATTCTACCCTGATAATTCATATTTCTCTATAAAACTTTGGCTTACACTATGTTGCTCCATCTACATAGCCCAGCAACATGGGTCCTTTACACAGGAGGACAGATGGACTGAATATGAGCTGAAGTTTTCACTCCTAATCTCTAAAGTAACTTTTAGGAGAGGGAGGAGAAAAGAAAAAAGCAATGCTTAAACATTGGTGATAATGCATGTGTTCCCAGCTAAAGAGCTTTCCAATTGTTCTTTTTCTCATTCTTAATGCCAAGAAACCCTGAATTGAATTACTAAATACAGATGACTAACCCTATGGGCTAGCTGACAGCACAAGGAGGAATCAGACCTGCCACCCAAATGGCTATGTGAGCCCCCCAGCAGAGGCATCACAAATGCAGCTCTGAATACCTACCACCCACCCCTCTAGTTAATAAAATAATACCAGGTGTTCCAATAGTGCCTTCCAGTCTCTGACACCCTTTGCCAACATCAACTCATTCATCTTCCCGAAACCCTGGTGAGGTATGTGGGTGTCAAGCAAGATTATTATAATCAAATCCCATTTAGCAGAGACAGATTATAATTGCCAGGTCTGCCTACACATAAGCACACACACACACACACACACACACACACATACAAACACACACTAGTTCAAGCACAGAGAGGTTGCCCAAGGCCATAGGGGAAGACATTAGCATAGTGCCTAGTAGGGAGGAACAATAAAAAACAGGACTCTGCTTTGCAGTGACTGGGAAGTCCAAACCAGAGCAGGATGAAGGAAGGAGTATGCAAATTGCAATGGGCTCACTTCCCACCTCAACAATTAACTCTCAGCATGACCTTTGCAAATTAGGCTTCAGTTTCCTCATTTATAAAATGAAGTCTAAATAACTAATAAATATTTATATAATAATATAATTTAAAATACAACTATAATAACAACCATACATATAACTAATAAATAAATAAATAACTGGACTAAATAACCAATAGGTTTCCTTCCAGCTGTCAATCTATGATCCTTTGAAGTCACCTGCCTTTAGCAGTCCCAGAATATTCTTTTTTTTCCAATATGTAAAATAGGGATGTTGATAATACCTGCAACTGCAGTAATAACTGACCTTTCTATAGTACTTTCACTTTGGCAAAGCACTTTACATACACTATTTCATTTGATCCTCACAACAGCCTTGTGCTCAACCTATACTGAACTATCCTAGCTACGCAGTCCAGTGAATGCTCATTTCTTCTGTGCCCATTCATATCATTTGATCATTTTTTTTCAATTGGCAGCTAGGTGGTGCAGTGGACAGAGCTCTGGGCTTGGAGTTAGGAAGACCTGAGGCCTTGGACGCTAACTAGCTATGTGACCCTAGGCAAGTCATCCAACCCGTGCCTGCCTCTATTTCCTCATCTGTAAAATGAGAATAATAATAATATTTATCTCCAGGGTTGTTATGAGGGTAAATTGAAATAATATTTATAAAACATATTGCAAAATTTAAAGCACTATATAAATTATTAATTGGGACAGCTAAGTGGCACAGAAGGATAGAGTGCCAGGACTAGAGTCAGGAAGATTTCTCTTCCTGAGTTCAAATTTGGCCTTAGACACCTACTAATTATGTGACCCCAGGCAAGTCACTTAACCCTGTTTGCCTCAGTTTTTTCATCTATAAAATGAGCTGGAGAAAGGAAAGGCAAACCAATCCAGTATCTCTGCCAAGAAAACCCCAAATGAGCTAATGAAGAATCAGATACAATTGGAAAATGACTGAATGACAACAAATTATTAATTGGGGAATGGATCTTATTCTTATGAATTTGAATCAGTTCATTCTATATTTTAGAAACGAGATCTTTGGACCAGGACATGTCTCTTACATAGGAGTACAGCTAGACTCATTAGGAGCTTTAATTTCCATGCCTTTTTTGGTATAACTTTCTTAATTTTCTAGATCAGGAAACTGATGGAAGGTCAGAAAGGTCAGATGACTTTTATATAGTCACAAAACTAATGAATAAATATCAGAAGTGGGATTTGAACTTGAGTACTTCCTAACTCTGGGTTCAGCACTCTACCTAGAATATCTTGGTTCATGTTAGTTAGAGTTGGGAGGGACTTCAGAGGGCATCTAATCTACAGCTCTCATTTTTCAGAGGAGGAAACTAAGGATTGGAGAAATTAAGGGACTGGACACTGGCACAGGGAAGGCAAATTGGATGTGGAATTAGAGGGACCCATTTTGAATCCTGACTTTACCACTTACTACTTATATGACTTTGGCCAAGTGGGCTTGGCCTCCACGGGCCTCAGTTTTCTTATTTACAAAATGAGGGTGTTGGGATAGATGGACTCTCATGTTCTTTCCCACTCTAAATCAATGATTCTCTAATGCCAGGTCCCTCCTAGTCTACTCTGTCCTTATTTCACAAGGATCTTGGAAGTATCCACTGAGACAGGCAGGCAAAGGGCTTTGTAAATGTTAAAGTGCTATATAAATGTCAGCTGTTATTATTATTATTCTTTCACTTTAAAGCAGTGTTTGTATTGAATACAAAGGCTCACAGCCAGAGAGACAAATGCCTTCCAGCCTTACTCCCTGCCACCTACATTTTTCAACAGTGACCTGAGTCATTCCCCTGCCCCCTTCACACTTTGGTATTTTTATTTTCTTAAAGACATGGCCCAGCTGAGTCTGCAGCTGGACATGAATCAATCAATAAGCAATTATTAGGTGCCTACTATTTGCCAGGCACTGGGGTAGGCCCTGGGAATACAAATGCAAAAATAAAAGATAATGAAACTGAGTCCCTAATATTCTGAGGTGACCCAACCTCCCCTCCTTTCCCTACCTTTCTCCCCTACATCCATATTCCCAAATCTTAGCATACAGCACACTCCACAGAAGAGGAATAAAGAGATGACAAAATGGAAAAAAAAAATCTGCTTTGCCTTAAATGAAAAGCAGAAAGTGTGTGTGTGTATGTGTGTGTGTGTGTGTGTGTGTGTGTGTGTGTGTGTGTGTGTGTTTTTAAAGAAGCTGCCTCTTTCCATTAAAGAAGCAGGCTAGACTGATGGAAACAAACCTTGCTGGAATTAAAGTTAAAAGTCCTGGGCTCAAATCCCAGCTCTGACACCTACTAGCTGTGTGGTCCTGGGCAAGTAGATTAACCTCTCTGAGCTTTAATGTCTTCATCTGCATCATTGGGGGAGGAGATCAACATTCTTGGATCACTTGTGGGAAAAGTTCTTCTTACATATTAAAGTGTTATAATAATACGTACTATTCTTCAAGTAACAACTATAGAACTTAGAGTTCCATCTATTCCGCCCCTCATTTTGCAAAAGAGGTAATCAAAGATGAAGTGACTGACTCAAGGTGACATAGGTAGCAAGGAGTGGAGCCAGATTTTAAACCCAGGTCCCTTCACTCCCAAATCCAGCATAGCTGTAGCCACTGTGCAATTCTGTCAATGCACCTGATTGCAGAGAATTCCGTTATCTTTGAAACATGGTTGGAACCATGATGCCCTGAGTGTCTTGGTAGGGGAAAGATGTCCTTCCATTTACTAACACAGGTTTGGGAGTGTTATGAGGGTAGGGGGGAGAGGCAAGATGTTCCCAAATATTTTATGATTTCTACAGCTAGAGCATCTAATTCTTCCATCAGAAAACTAAATATATGAAGTCTACCTACATTTATGACCTTCATTATAGCAAATAACTTCTTCCTCCTACTCTATTCAGGGGCAGGGGAAGAGGAGGGGTGGTAGAAAATAATTTTTTAAATATTTTTTTCCAATTACATGTAGAAAAAACTTTTTTTAAAATTTTTTTAAAATTCAGTTCCAAATTCTCTCCTTTCCTACCCTTCCCCCTCATTTAGAAGGCAAGCAATTTGATATAGGTTATATATGTACAATCATATAAAACATATTTCCATATTAGTCACACTATGAAAGAAAACACAGGCCAAAAGAAAAAAAAGAAAAAGAAAGATTTTTTTAAAAGGATGCTTTGATCTGCATTCAGACTCCATTAGTTCTTTCTCTGGAGGTGGATAGCATTTTTTTCATCATAAGTCCTTTGGAATTGTTTTAGATTATTGTATTGCTGAAAATAGCTAAATCATTCACAATTAATAATCATACAATATTGCTGTTACACAATATTCTCCTGGTTCTGCTCACTTTGCTTTTCGTCGGTTCATGTAAGTCTTTCCAGGTTTTTCTGAAAGCATTCCCCTCATCATTTCTTACAGCACAATAGTATTCCAACACAATTATATGCCACAATTTTTTCAGCCATTCCTCAACTGATGGGCATCCTCTCAGTTTCTAATTTTTTTGCCACCACAAAAAGAGTTGCTATAAATATTTTTGTATACATAGGTCCTTTCCAAGCTTCAGGCTATTTTTGATGGTGTTTTCAGAGCTAATTCTGGGGGGAGGGTCTCTAACTTTTGACTTTTTTCAAGGTGGTATGATCTAATGAGAGGTGTGGTCACTGCTTTCCTGGCCTGTGCTCTGGTCTGTGAACAATCACAAGGACTGTTTTTTTTTTAATTTTATTTTTAATTTGTGGAATAAAATAAGCATTTCCATAATATAGTACAACAAAAAAGATGTTTGCACATGAAACTGCAAATCTACTATTCACAACTTGCTATTTCTATCAAATCTAGAACAGAATTATCATGTAAATTTATTTTTTTTCCCTTTTTTCTTCCTCACCCTCCCCACCCTGGAAATGGCAACCATTAGATACAAATAGTTGATTATATATATATATATATATATATATATATATATACATATATATATATATATATATATATATATATATGTATATATATATATGTATATATATATATGTATATATATATATGTATATATATATATGTATATATATGTATGTATTATATATATGTATGCATGTATTATATATGTATATATATGTATATATATATAATACATATAGATGTATGATACATGTGTGTGTCTGTGTCTGTGTGTGTATTCTATGCATATTTCTATTTATCAGTTCTTTCTCTGGTTGCAGATAGTATTTTTCTTCTTATGTCCTTACAGTTAATTTGGGTATTTATAATAGTCAAAATAATATTCACTCAAAGTTGTTCTTAAAACAATATTGCTGCTATTGTATACAATGTTCTCTTGGTTCTGCTCATTTTGTTCTTCATTATTTCACACATGTCTTCTCATTTTTTTTCTAAGCTCAAGCTCATCATTTCTTCTAGCACAGTAGTATCCATCACAATCATACACCACGACTTGTTCAGCCATTCTCCAATTGATGAGCATCCCTGCAATTTCCAGTTCTTTGCCACCACAAAGAGAGCTGCTATTTCTACTTCGGAACTGTGATCAGGGTCCCTGCTCCTACTAGTGCTCCTCCTTACCTTGGGACTGTGACCCAGAACCATGTAGGGGCAATGCAGCACAATCCTACCTTTAGTGCCAGCAAAGGTCTCCTGCAATTTCCTTCTGACCAGTTGTCTGACCCCCTTACTGTCTGTGGGCTGAGAGCTCTGGAAGCCACTACAGCCAATTCAGTTATCCCCAAGGCCTTCTGCTGGTTTGCCAGGGTTTGGCCTGCCCTAGTGTGGCCTAAGCTGGACTGTACTCCACTCTCGCCCCAGTGAGACAGACATTTTCTGCTAGCCTCCTAAGTTGTCTTAAGCCAGAAAATTGTTTCACCCCATTCTTTTGTTGGTTCTATCATGTCAGAATTTGTTTTGAGGCATTATTTTAATGTTATTTGGAGGGAAATCTGGAAGAGTTCAGGCGAGTCAGTGCCTTTACTCTGCCATTTTAGAAGAGAATGTTCTCTTAGAAGGGAAACTTATTTGGCTTACACACCCTTTCTCTTCCTCTTCTTTCTACTTCCTTCATCTATCTTGGGTAGAAATGCCAACTAGCAGCCTATGTTATTATGTTTCCCCAGACAGGACCCAAGCTTTCTGAGGATAGACAAGCAGCCCCTTTATTTCTTGCACATTTATCCTGTATAGAGCAGGTGCTCAGTCAGTGTTAATAAATGTGGCCAAAATGTCTCAAAAATGGGCAGGAAGATGGGCAGCAAAAAGCAATGTGCTCAGCTAGGTACATATTATTTTCCTCCAAGTAGAAGATATGCTTTTTTAAAATTTTATTTTATTTTTTTTTTGGTGAGGCAATCAGGGTTAAGGGACTTACCCAGGGTCGCACAGCAAATATATGCTTCTTGAGGTCAGGAGATGTTTCAGTTTTAAAATTTTGCCTCCCTTGAGGCAGCTAAGTGGCACAATGGATAAAGTACTGGGCCTAGAATCAAGAAGACCTGAGTTCACATCTGGCCTCAGGTACTTACTTTCTGGGTGACCCTGGACAATTCACTTAACCCCATTTTCCTCAGTTTCCTCATCTGTAAAATGGGAGACAATAATAACTCCTACCTCCCAGGGTTTCTATGAGGATCAAATAAGGTAATATTTGTAAAATGTTTAACACAATGACTGCCATACAGTAGATGCTACAAAAATGTTAGCTATCAGTAAGTAGCAGTAGCATTAATATTTTTTTCTTGCGCTCCCCTTCCCTGATACATAGTGTTTAATAAATATTTGCTGAATGCATAGGTAGATAATTAAATTGAATGCTCAAGCATCGTCCCTTGATTTTTTTTTCTTTTAGTGTTGACAATTTGTGTTTTCATCAATGTAAGAACTCCTGGTATGGAAACTCCCTCCACCAAAGCAGATCTGCAATTCTTCAGTAACTGAGAGTTGCCTAGAGCACTGAGAGATTGGATGACTTGACCAGGGTAACAAGCTAGCATGTGACAGAAGCTGGTCCTGAATCCAAGGTTTCCTGATTCTCCGGGTGTCCCTCCCTATCCATTATGCTATGTCACCTCATCATTTTCACTAACTCCTTGTTCAGGCACATGGTGACTCTTTGCCTCAGTTTCCCTACCAGCAGAGTAAGGCAAAATTTCATCAGTTTGCAAAGAACAAGGGAGCAAATAATTTGAGGTAATTTCCTGAAAAGATGAGCAGTGACGGGGACGGGGAGAGGAGAGAATAGGGCAGGATTTTAAAAGTAGGCCATTGCATAGTGAATTTTGAGCCAGGGACATCTAGGTTAGAAGCATGCTTCAGACACTGACTAGCTAGGCAATCATAGCTATGCAAGCCACCTAAGCTCTCTCAAACTTAGTTTCCTCATCTGTAAGATGGAGATAATGATCTCTGTCTAGCATTTATAGTGCTATTGGAAAGGTCAAATGAGATGGCAAATGTGAAGCACTTTGTAAACCTTAAAACACTACATAAATATAATGATGATTAGATTCTACCCCTCATATTGATCTGCTCTTTCTAACAGTCTCATACTAGGTATGTATTACTAGCCATGCATATGTCATGTGGAAACTCTCCCACCAATGCAAAAGTAAGGCTTTTAACTTTGGGAGAGGTTAAAATTAAACACAGCCATGGCAAGTGTCCGGGGAGCAGAGACAGAGAAGAGTTAAGCAGTTTGAATCCCTCCAGTGGCTTGACCCCTGCCTGTTGTCTTGAAGTTTTATTTTCTCTTTGGTTTTCAAAGCCCACTAAGTCATTACGCTCTGATTGGAAAGTAACAACAGGTGAGGTAACTATAAGGAATATTCTGGGGTTTGACCTGCTAAGTATCTGACATAGAGGGAAGCACTAAGGATTTTCATGGGGTCCCTAGTGAGAGAAGAGCAAGAGAGAGAGTGCAACTATTTATGGCAAAAGATCTTCCTCTAATTTATTAAAGAAATAGCATTTAATAAACTGGGTGGGAGGTCACATCCAAATGATTATTTTGAGATTATAATTTTAATAATTAATAAAAATATATAAATATATTCCATACACAACCTTAGAACCAAGGATGATGTGAATGAATATAATGAGAAAAGAAGTGACTAATCTCCTATACTTGAAAATCCTGGGTGTGTGTGTGTGTGGAGGGGGTGTCTGTGTGTGTCTGTGTGTGTGTGTACATACAAACATATTATGTATATGTGTACACACACACACATATACACACATGCTTCCTACAAAATGCTTCCAAGATTTTGTTCCTAGTTTTCTGTCTATCACTCCCAGAGCCTCGTACAGTGTTTTTCACAGAGTAGGTGTTCAATAAATGAGGGGCATGATTCAATAAAGCAAACATTGCCTCTGGTGCCAGAGGACCAGGATCCAAATGCTGATTCCATTTTTTACTATCTCTACGACCTTGTTACTTCCCAAATATAAGTAAATCAGAAAATTACTTAACTTAGGAAGTTACTTATTTCCCTTCCGGGCTTAAATTTTTTCATCTATAAAATAAGGGTTGAACTGCTTAATCTGTAAGGTCCCTTCCAGCCCTAAATCCTATGAACTAAATGTTCATTTAACTTCTATAGATAAAAAATTAAGGCCCAGAGAGGTTTCTGTGGTCAAGATGACAGCATATAAGTGACCTAGCTAGGGCTGAATTTGAGGTCTTCTGTCTCTTAGCCTGGCACTGTCTCCATTCCATCACCTTGTGATCTAGGTGGGATCAACTTGTGGTGGGATTTTTAGGACAGAAGAGGGGAAGGGGCCAAGGAAAATGTTGTGAACTAGGGAACATGTCTGTAGCCCTGGAGACTTTCTAAATACACCTACAGGACAGTTTTGTAAGGCCTTCTGTTTCCCCCAAGACGGTTGCTTCCTCAAATAAAGAAAGAGTCATGTGAAAGTCATGATGCTAAAAAAAGTGTTGGTCATAGACAACTGGCTCACCAAGGGAAGGTATCCAAAGCCAGTGGGTTAGGTAGGAATAATAATAACTGGCATTTATATAGTGTTTGAATATTTCCAAAGTGCTTTATGGATATTATCTTCCTTGAATACACATACACATAACAACTACAAACCTAGGAGGCAGATCTTATTATCCCCATTTTACAGATAAAGAATCTAAAATTCAGAGATTTAAGTCACGTACCAAAGATCCCACAGCTAGGAAGCATCAGGAGTAGGCACTGGTCTCACTCTCTCTTACCCATTAAGTCTAGTAGACTATTCACAATACCATGTAGTCTCTCAATAGACTAGAATGGCACCAAACTTGACACGCTATGGAGTATTCTAAATGGGGCTTTCTTTGACTAATAAGAAGGAATATGATGGAAAATGGCCCACATCACATCCAGGAAACTATCAAACCTAGCACTTGGGTTACTTGCTTAAAATAAATTTGGACATTAGAATTTTTTAGAATTTTGTTTCTTGGGGGTAAAAGGAAAAAAAAATGTGGTCTAACTTGCATCCCACTAGAACTAGCCACACAAAGTTTCCTGTTCCACCCTGAGCTCCTACTGCCACCACCATACCTTTAAGGGCTATTTTTAATGATGAAAGAAAATCCTACCTGACTTGGAGCTGTAAATACCTCCGGGGATTAGGGGAAGCTTCATTGAGCTCTTCTTGCCTCTGGAATTAGCACTGTCCAGTCTGACATAGGCTACCCTGGAGAAAAAAGGATGGGGTAGTTTTATTGCACAATTCAAATCTTTGTGGGGCAGCTGCTTCAGATCCAATATAGGCTTACTACCTTTCTGACCTCCGACATGTTGGAGCTTACTTCGTTTTTAAACAAAATAGCTGAATGCTGAAATATAGTTTTGGGGAGGAAAAATTACAAAAGAACAATTGCATTAAAATATATCACGCAATTTTTTTCTAGCAAATTTAACACTGTTGCATTTTTGGCAGAACCCAAGGTCCAAGGCTATAATACAACACGCACAGGTAATAATAATTATAACAATAACAGCAACAACTTAATAATAACAATAATAACAGACAAAATTTATGTAGTTTACTTTGTGCAAGGTACTGTGCTAAGGAAGCTCTTTACAATTATTATCTCACTTGATCCTCACAACTCTGGTAAGTGAGTGTTATTGTTATCCACCTTTTACAGATGAGGAAACTGAGGGAGACAGAAGTTTATTTTTTCGAGCTCGTATAGCTAGTATGTGTCTGAGGATGGATTTGAACTCTAGGAATGGAGTTTTATCTGCTGATCCACCTAGCTACCCAGGGGGTGAATTAACTTAACAATTTTGCACAATACCTGATCCCCTCCTTTGAATGAACCAATAGCTTTGTATCTTTACTACTTCCCTATGTCACATAGGGTAATCTAAATCCACAGTAATTTAAAGTGCTAACAAATGCCACTGGAATTAATCTATGGCCCCTTTGAGTTGTATTGTGTGCTTTCCTGCTAGTGTAACTATCTCCTAGTCAAGGTAATATATCCAAAGCACTTTTCAGACCACAAAAACTCCTTAAAGGCATTAGGATCTGGGGGTAGAATAGGAAATGTTGTGTGACTGGTAGGTGCAGGTTAGACCACATTTTTTTTTACCTACAAAAAACAAAGATTTTTAAAATGTCAACTATTATGAAGAAGGCAGAAGATTAATAGAAGAGAAGGAAAAAGAGAAGGAAAAGGAGATGAAGGAAGAGGGGGGAAAGTAAGAGAAAGAAAAGAAGGAACAGATTGCTTTGGTTTATTTTCTTGTTTCCACAGCACAATAGAATGAGGAAGAAAAGAATCAGGATGTCTTACTTGCTCCAAAATCTTTGTTTTTTCACTGAGGCTGCCAGATAATGAAATGTGGTGAGGAACAGAAAATGTAGAATTATTATTTAATCCATAATATTATCACAGAGAGGCAGTATGGGATAGTGGCTAGAGAGTAAAAATGGTGTAGAAAAAAAGAATATTTTACATAACTACGCATGAATAACCTATGTCAAATTGCTTGCCTTCTCAATGAGGAAGGGAGAAAATTTGGAACTCAGAATTTGAAAAAAAAAGTTAAAGTTGTTTTATATGTAATTGGGAAAAAATAAAATATTAAATTTCAAAAAGAAAAAGAGTATCAGACTTGTACTTAGAGGATGTGGGTTCATATCTCATGTTTGTCACTTATAACCTGTGCACCTTTGAAAAAATCATTTAACCTCTGATGGCCATCTGTAAAATGAGGGAGATGTCCCTTTCTAGCTTTAAGAATGTGAACTTTTATGGCCTAGGTTCAAGTCTCTATTATAAATTGATTATATGACTTAGACAAATTACTTAACCTTCTCATGCCTTGGTTGACTCTTTGAGACTAAATGTTGAAGAGAAGTTGCTATCTTCATTGGAAAAAGTTTTCTCACCAAGAATTCCCCATATTAATAACATATAAGGTCTATATAGCATTTTCCTCAAAGCAACCCCATAAAGTTGAATTATAAGTATTATTTTTCCATTTTGCTGATGAAGCTAACACTCAGGGGAAATGATTTGCCCAGTGTCACACCATTCAATGAGCTAAGTGGCAGAGCTGAACAATGAGCCAAAATCTTCTGAATTCAAGGTTTCTCCATGGGATGAGCCTTTCTTCTGCATCAAATTAAAGCTATGGGGAGGGAGGAACTTAGAAGTGATTGAAGGCCAAGATAAAAGTACTAAGACCTGGAGAATTTATAATGACTTGTCCAAAGTCAGGCAGCTAATAGACAGAGACAGGGTTCAAACCCAAGTGCTCTGACTTTAGAGCCATTGTTCTTTCTATTGTTTACGTCATCTTTGGTTCTTTTGCTCAAACAAAAAGGTCGTTACTGGGGACCCTCTGCACTCTCAAACTTGGGACGTAGTGGTCCTGGAAATATCTACAGTAGGACCTGAGGTCCAAAGATTGAAAATGATTCTCTTAATTGTCCTTTGGTTCCACTGCCCTTTATTTCTCTTGTTTTTTCTTTCACTGAGTCAATAAGCATTTACTAAGTGCTTACTATATGCCAGGCAGTATGCTAAGTGCTAGGGATAAAATGGCAAAAGACAGTTCCTGTTCTCAAGGGATTGTTTCCTCAGTAACAATTAATCCATCAATGAACATTTATTAAATGCCAACAATAGGTCCCAGGCCAAGCACCACTTGGTCATCATTTGGGCCCCGATTTGCTCAGAGTGAATGTAAATAGCATTTATTTCTGTTTTACCCAGAAACCCCTAGAGATTGATTTTTTTCAATTAATTAGGTAATAGAAGCCATTCTCTGCTTCACTTCTTGCTTAGCCTTAATCACCACATGGGTCAAACTGAGAGCTGTTAAAGACCTTAGCTTAAAAAAGCAAAGGTATCCCAATGCATCCTGGACCATCTCCAATCATCCTGATCTATATCTTGCCACTGGACCCAGATGGCTCCAGAGGAAAAAGCGAGGCTGGTGACTTTGTGCAGCCCTCCCTCACTTAAATCCAATTCACTTACATGTCATGGTATCACTTCCCTGATGTCATGGTCCTCTTTGAGAATGAAGGACAAACAACATTAAAAGCCTGCTTTGTTTTAGGCGCTGCCCTAAGTGTTAGGGATACCAGGCAAAAGACAGTACTTGTTCTCAAGGGATTCACAGTCTTAAGAGATAATGAAGAGTTAGGATGTTCCCTCATTAACAATCAATCAATAATTATTAAGTACCTACTTTGTTTCAGGCACTGTGCTAAGTGCTAAGAACACAAAAAGAGGCAAAAGGTAGTCCCTGCCCTCAAGGAACTTATGATCTAATGGGGAAACAGAGAACATGCAAGCAAATGTATGCTAAGATACACACACACACACACACACACACACACACACACACACACACAATAAGCAGGAAGGAATCAACAGAGGAAAGGTACTAGAATTAAGAGGAAATGAAGATTTTAAACTAGAGGTGGTGGATCACCCCAAGAGGGGAGGTTGGAAAAGGAAAACAGACCCTGACAAAGGCCTAGATTTGGGGGAAAATGTAACAGATCAAGTTCCAGGACAAGTAACTCTGTGACACAAGCAGAGCAAGAAATCATAGGGGACTGAACATCTCAATGCCACAAGAAGAAATTCACAGAATAATGCCCTTTCACACATTTCATTGGCAGATGTCAAGGAAAAAGCTCAGGAAGCATCATCTACAAAGACTATTGGGCCAGTTGGTTTTAAACTAAGCAGACAGCCAGCCCGCAGTTGGAGCCAGGAGTAAAATATTTCAGACTCCACAGAAGCCGACTGCCCCTGGCAGCCTAGTTCAGCATGCCTCTGGAGCCAGTCCACAGGAAATCCTTGGTGTCAGCTGGCTAGGGGATGCTACTAACCATTCCAACATTTCATTGATTCGCCAGCACAGTCTATCCTCAGAAACAGAAAGAAAAAAAGAGACAGAAAAAAGAGCCTCAGGGGCTTCTTCTGAGGCAGTAAGGTGGCTGTATTGGCACAAATTCTGCCTAATTGAACAGAAGCATAATGTTTTGTAGTCATTAGATAGATCGAAGCCCTCTGCCTGATTTTTTTTGTTTCAGTATTTTCCCCAAAATAAAAATAAATAAATAAATAAAAGTCTCCATCGTATTGATCTTGAAGATTACTTTCTCACATACCCCCTACCCAAATCTCATTTTATGGAGATGGAATTTTATGGACCAATTTCATATGGTTTGGGGGGGTTAGTGAGAGGGAAGAAGAAATGGTAATTTCGATTGAGGAGAGTATGAAGATCACAGATCAGATGGGAAAGTAATGCTATAATTAATTTTTTGCCTTGCTTACCCTTTAGCCAAGTAAGTGGCAGCAGTGGGGACGCCAGTCCTATTTAAGGAACTATTTTTAGACCAGGCTATTTCATTTAATCCCTGTTTGTAAACTTATCAGAATAGGTTCTCCCAATCATTCTTAAACTAGGGTTTGGCAGAAAGTGAGATCTGACTTTAGAGGTTGAATCCTGGCTTTGCCACTTATTCTTTACATAAGTTTGGGGAGATTACTTCAAATTACCTCAGTTTCCTTATCTGTAAGATGAGACGCTTGAACTAGATGACTTCTAAAGTCCTTTACAATTCTAAATTTACGACATTGGATATTCTGAATCTCCTCCGCACCCCTAACAGTTTGGGCTGTCAGTTTGAAACACCAAAGGAAAACTCCCTTATTCTCTTGCACACAACAGCTCCCAAAACCAGAGGCTCAAGGACATTTCTTAAAGTCCCTTTTTAGGTATATATCAAGATATGACATTGTAGAAACAATTTGTGTTAAAGGAGGTCCTGACCTTGAACAAGGAGCCTTCCCCATCTCAGGCAGGAGCCCAGAGATACTGCCTAAGAAGTTCAACAGCCTTCTATATTTGTAGCCAAGGAGAAGACTGCATAAAATTAAAGAAATAAAAAAGAACAAAAGGGACCCACAGAACAGGAAAAAAATGCATTGAATAATTTTTTTTTTACTAAGATTCTATGCAGTCCAGTTCTCTTATCAATGATTTCATGACCCCAGCACCTAGGACAGAGAAACATTCCTAAGCACTTAAGCATTTCAAAGATAGTCCCCAAGAGAAGATCTGGAGAATCACAATAGCTACTAAAATAAAAGGAAATATAATCATCCTGAATTTGCTGTCGTCCCCACCACATTCCTGTGTACCTGCTGCCTGTGACAATATACCGCTGACTTTTCCAAGTTCCTTTCTTGTAGGCATCAGACTTCTGCCGACTTTTCCAGAATAGCCCCATCACTTTTTCTAAGCATAGCATCTTGCCCATTGATTGGGTATCCTGTCTCTTTGACACTTTTACTGTAAGCCATGGAGAGCCCTGATTCCTTAAGCCACTGTCAGAAAGGGCCGATGCCTTCCTCATTTAAAATGAATAGGGTTCTTGCTGTAAGTCTGTCCAGTGACAGAAGACTTTCCCCCAGTCATCTCTTTTCAGGTCCCAGACCTCAGGTGTGGCTTGAATCTCTCTTTCTCAAACATGCATTCCCCTTTCTTGCCTCCTGAATTCTAGTCCTCATTTCATAGGGTATGACAGATATTTCACTGTCATGAGGGGTATTGGCTTACTTCAAATTAGAAATAATGATTTTTTTTAAAAGTTGCCATCTTGTAACTATTCATGAATTTTTCATTATTGGTCCAACTCACTGCTCTCATGTTCTCCAGTGTTTAAGTTACAAGTTGGAACAAACACAAAGGTTTTGAAATTCAAGCCCATGAGATAGATGAGAGAAAAGGAAATTTAAGTGGGCACTGACAATCATTCATGGTGGGGCCACATGTATCACAGCTCCTCATGAGAAAGTGAAGGGCCTTTGAAAAATCTCATGAGTAACTGTCAAAACTCATAATGCAGGAGGAGGGAGGAGAGCAGGAAGTGATGGTGTTAGAGAAATATATCCCTTTATGGCTTCCAGGCTGTACAGAGCTCTATGGGTTAAGCAGAAGGAGAATTGTGAGTGGAGCTCCAGTTTGGAAGAGCTCTTTTCCTATAGGTTTAGCTAAAGAGACACACATACACACACACACCTAACTGCTGCCTGCTCATAGGAGGAAGGAACATAGAGAAGGCTACAGAGAAGGAAACAGTTGAAGAATATTGATTTTCAATTAGGAACATATGTTGGAACAAAGGGTAAAATGTTAACCCATCTTTGGCACCTAGGCAAAGGGGCTAGACCCTTCCCATCTTCTGATGGGATTTGAAGATGAGACTCATAAAAGCAAAAGCATTGGGTATTGTATTTCACCTCTTCACTCTCAACTTCTTCACTGGTTTGCATTATAACTGCAGCCATGGCTGATGTGTGTTTGAAACAAAGAATTGTGGCTTGAGTCTTCTTGTCACATTGGTCCCTAGGTATGCTGTGACATACAGAAAGGTCTGTGGTGGAACTAGAGGGCCTCAGCCAAGCTTTTGTCTCACTGTTGCACAAGTCAACAAAATAGGCTGAAAATTCTTCAATATTTCAATAACGTAATCTCATAGACATGGATTCTCCCTATCACTTCAGATTTTAACTGTTTACTTTTCATCCTGTGCAAATTTTATTTTATTTATGCTCTCCCACAAATCATATACCCATTTCCCTGTAGGCTTTGTCTTAATTCCCCTAAGTCTTTTTAATATTTTATGTATACAAATGTAAAGGTAGGCTCACCTCTTTTCCAATCATGCCTTTTCTCGCTTTTCTCATTCACTCCTCTCTTGGCTCTGTTCCTGACTCTCCAGTCTTCTCTCCCTCCATCCCAGCAGCTTTCTCACCCTGGAAGATGTCACCACCCCCTCCTATGAGTTTCTCTTCAAAACTTCATTTAAGAAAGTGTTCAAGCCAATCATTCTTATTCCTTTCGACTCCTATCCTTTCTCTCCTGGATTTCTCTAACTTTCCCCCACCCAATTACCTATCCCCTACCTTTTAGTTCTCTTGCATATTTTGACTTCCTCCATCAGAACTGTAAGCTCCTTGAAGACAGGGACAATTTTTTTGGTCTACTTATTTTCATATTCCCAACACGTCACCAAAAAGGTGGGGTTTTTTTGATGGAGAGTTCAGGGAGAAACTTAGGATATAAAAAAAGCACTGAATAACTTTTCAAAGGCAATCCAGCTCATTCTCTTACTTCTATTCAATTCTGGATACAATCCATTATCCATGAAAACTGTCTAAGATATGTGTGCTTTATCTACCAGATGGCAGTGCTGGCTACTATCCTAGTCCTATTCAACAAGAAGGATGAGGCACCTGGCAAGTAATATGCTGACCCTGGTGGTTACTTGCTCCACCCAGATAGATATTAGGGAGAACAGGAAAAATGCCAAGTTCTTTGTAGTTCTCAGAAATTGAGTGACATGGTGAATATGGATTTTTCCAACCAGAATAACACAGTGCTTGGATGTAGTTAGCACTTAATACGTGCTCCATTTCTCTATCTAGCTTTCTATCTTTTTGTCTACCATAGCTTATCTATCTAGCCATCACAGCCATCATGACATTTTTGAGCATGGGTCATCATTAAAAGTATGTTGCAGCCTGCTGGCATTCACCATGTATCTCTCCACTGCCCTTTGGGCCACCCACAACTTAGATACTTTAGAGATTATGGTGTTCCAAGATTCACAATTATACAGGATTGCCAGGCAAACATTTTTGTTGAGTGTGTATCATACACTGGTTTTACCATTAGCTTCCATCTCTTTCAGCTTGGCAAGGACATCAAAAGTTCTCTGGCTAAGGCAATCCATTTAGCAGCAAATTCCTTTTGTCTTTTGGTCTCATTTATTACAAGAATATCAATTTCAGTTCTTCTATTAATGTGGCAATTTATTGCATGTTGGTTAGAGACCTCAACAAGCATTCAGTTTAATGAGCATTTATTAATCACCTACTACGTGTCATGCAATAAACTAAGTGATAGAGATACAAAGACAAAATCAAAAAAAAAAAGCTTCTTGAAGAGCTCACATTCTACTTGCTTTCATGGCTGGGGGAAGTATGGTTAACACTTACAGACCGTCTAAGTTATAAATGTCCTGTGGCCCCTTTTCTTCTATTCCATAACTATTATCAAGATACTCCTTAAATTTTCTCCATTTATCATCAAATTCCTAGCTTTACAATACTGGTATACAATCTAGCTTCTCTATCATGTTTGGCAAATAAGATTTCCAAAACTTTGAAAGGGTCCCATGCAGCAAAAGTTTATATTCTGACTACTTTTCACATCCCTCTGCCCTGCCCCCTACCTCAGTACCAAAGGATAAAGTTGCATTTCATAGAAAGCATACTTGGGTAACTTTACCGTTTGGCTTAAACTACCTTTATTTCTTTCATTTTCTGAACATGTACAGATTATTCGTCTTCCTGTTTAAAATGCCAGGTATTTATTTACTTTTGGTTGGGTATTGAGTGACCCTAGAGCAAGAGTCTAAGCAAAGGAATAAAGATCTATTCAGGCATTCCCTTAATATTTAGGACTTTCAAAGCAGTCAGTCCTCAGCACTGGGTGAGGGAAAAATAGGGAGGTCAGGATGGAAGGGGAATGACATTGAGAATCCTTTGGTTTGGCTTAAATCCATTGTAATGACAAAAGAAAACACAGAAATAACTTCTCCATAGGCTAGTCAAATAGTCTAGTTGGGTATTAGTTGCTGGGTGCTGCAAGAGGACTTGTAGAAAGAAAAATACAAGTAAAATGTTTTATGCTCTTTCATTCCAAGTTCTTTTCATTTAGAACTTCCTTAGCAACTTCTTCTCTCTCTCTCTCTCTCTGCTAGAATGACAAATAATAAAAACTATTGCTGATCTGGGGGCTCAAGGAAAGAGCACATGAAGGCTAAGTATTATCACCTATTACAATGCCAAGAACTGCTGTGATGACAGAATACTCATTAAGTATTTCCAAGCAGTAGTACATGGATAAACATTTAACAATTGGCTCACCAGAGGGAAAAGTGTACTTGGGACATACTTTTAAGTGTGATCACCATTTATTAACATTTTTTCCATCTTTTTCTTAAGTCTTTACAATCAACAAAACAATAAATCAAACACTTATTTGTTGCATTTGTCTATTTTTTTTATACTAGTGCTGGTGGAGAAATATTATTTTTTTTTCCAATACAAATTAATTTATTTTTAGTTTTCAACATTTACTTCCACAAGATTTTGAGTTCCAAATTTTCACCCCATCTTGCCCCTCTCACCACCCCAAGATGACATGCATTCTGAATACCCCTTTCCCTAGTCTGCCTTTTCTTCTGTCTCTCCCCTGCTTCTCTTATCCCCTTCCCCTTCTATTTTCTTGTAGGGCAGGATAGATTTCTGTACCCATTTCCTGTATTTCTTATTTCCTGGTTGCATGTGAAAACATTTTATTAAACATGTGTTTTTAAAACTTTGGGTTCCAAATTTTCTCTCTTCTTCCCTCCCCACCCATGCTCGTTGAAAAGGCAAGCAACTCAGTATAGGTTATATATGTGCAGTTATGCAAAACACTTCCATAGTAGATATGTTGTAAAAAACTAACTCTATTTCCCTTAATCCTATCCTGCCTGCCACCATTTATTCTATTCTTCCTTCTGACCCTGTTCCTCCTCAGAAGTATTTGCTGCTGATTACCCCCTTTCCCAAACTGCCCTCCTCTCTATCGTCCTCCTCCTCTCTTGTCCCCTTCTCTCCCTATTTTCCTGTAGGGTAAGACAGATTTCCATACCCACTTGAGCATGTATGTTATTCCCTCCTTAAGCCAAATCTTATGAGAATGAGATTCACTCATTTCTTCTCAAACTTTCCCCATTTCCCCTCCACTGTAAGAGCCTTTTCTTTTCTGTTTTTTATGAGATAATTTACCCCTTTCTGCCTCTCCTTATTCTTCTTCTAGTATAATCCTCTCTCATCCTTTAATTTTATTCTCCAGATATGACCCCTTAATCTTCAACTCCCCTGTGCTCTCTATCTATCTATTTATCTATCTATCTATCTATCTATCTATCTATCTATCTATCTATCTATCTACCTATCTATATACATACATACATACATTTTTTCCCTCCAACTACCCTAATACTGACAAAGGTCTCATGAGTTATAAATATCATCTTTCCATGCAGGAATGTAAACAGTTCAACCTTAATAAATCTCTTATGATTTCTCTTTCCTGTTTACCTCTTCATGTTCCACTTGAGTCTTGTATTTGAAAGTCAAATTTTCTATTCAGCTCTGGTCTTTTCATCAAGAATGCTTGAAAGTCCTCTATTTCACTGAATGACCATTTTTTCCCCTGAAGGATTATACTCAGTTTTGCTGGGTAGGTGATTCTTGGTTGTAATCCTATCTCCTTTGCCCTCCAGAATATTATATTCCATCCTGCAGTCCTTTAATGTAGAAGCTGCTAAATCTTGTGTTATCCTGATTGTGTTTCCACAATACTTGAATTGTTTCTTTCTGGCTGCTTGTAATATTTTCTCCCTGACCTGGGAACTCTGGAATTTGGCTACCATATTCCTAGGAGTTTTCCTTTGGGGATCTCTTTCAGGAGGAAATGTGTGGATTCTTTCAATTTCTATTTTGCCCTCTGGTTCTAAAATATCAGGGCAGTTTTCCTTGATAATTTCTTGAAAGATGATGTCTAGGCTCTTTTTTTGATCATGGCTTTCAGATAGTCCAATAATTTTTAAATTCCCTCTCCTGGATCTTTTTCCAGGTCAGCTGTTTTTCCAATGAGATATTTCACATTGTTTTCTAATTTTTCATTGTTTTGCATTTGTTTTACAGTGTCTTGATTTCTCATAAAGTCACTAGCTTCCAATTGCTCTATTCTAATTTTTAAGGAAGTATTTTCTTCAGTAATCTTTTGGACTTCCTTTTCCATTTGGCCAATTTTGCTTTTTAGGGCATTCTTCTCCTCATTGGCTTTTTGGACCTCTTTTGCCATTTGGGTTAGGCTATTTTTTAAGGTGTTATTTTCTTCAGTATTTTTTGAATCTCCTTTAACAAGCTGTTGACTTGTTTTTCATGATTTTCTTGCATCACTCTCATTTCTCTTCCCAAATTTTTCCTCTACTTCTCTTACTTGCTTCTCAAAATCCCTTTTGAGCTCTTCCAAGGCCTGGGACTGATTCATATTTTTCTTGGAGGCTTTGGATGTAGGAGCTTTGACTTTGTTGTCTTCTTCTGGTTGTATATTTTGATCTTCTTTGTCACCAAAGTAAGATAATATAGTTTGACTCTTTTTGCAAGGTTTACTCATGATCCCAGCCAATTACTTGAGTTTTAAACTCTTTGTTAAGGTAAGAGTCTGCTTCCAATGTAGAGAATGTACTGTCCCAAGCTTTGGGGTTTTGTACAGCTGTTTTCAGAGATACTTCTATGAACCTGTAAATTTTCAGTTCTTCCAAGGTAACATGACAAAGGGTGAGAATGTTTGCTCTTTTCCTGGCCTGTGCTCTGGTCTGTGTGACCACAAGCAGTCTTTTCTGTCTTGGAACTGTGAGGAGAATTTCCTCTCCCCACCCACTACCAGCTCCACCACGCCAGCACTCCTTCTCACCCTAGGATTGCCACCCAAAACTGTGACCCACATCAAAGCACGGGAAAAGCAAGAGAATCCTGCACCAACAGAGAGATCCCTGCAATTGCCCTCTGATCAGCTACCCGATTCCCCCACAGTCTGTGGGCTGGAAGCTCAGGTGGCAGCCGCCACCCCAGGGCTGCACTCAAGACTTGAGGCTGGAATCTAGCTTCTCTCTCTCTCTCACCACAGAAACAGACTTTTTCCACTTACCTTCTAAGTTATCTTTGGTGTTTGTGGATTGAGAAGTCTGGAAACCACTGCAGCTGCCCATGATTCAGTCCTCTGAGACCTGCTCCAGGCTTGCTGCGGCCTGTATGCCCAAGTCGCATGGTGCTCCTCTCTCCGCCTTGCACGATATACCTTTCTGATCAACCACCCAGGTTGTCCTAGGCTGAAAATTTGTTTCACTCTGTCTTTTTGTGGTTTCTGCTTCTTTAGAATTTGTTTAGAGCCATTTTTTACAGGTATTTGGAGGGGTTTGGGGAGAGCTCAAGAAAGTCACTGCTTTCACTCCACCATCTTGGCTCCACCCCCCACATTTGTCTATTTCTGAAGTGTAAATGTTCACCCTGACACTTTATCAACTCTCATGAGCTCATTTGATCTGCCTCCAGCATACCCTTGCTTTCAAGGATCTTTGATTTCACCAAAGTGGGTACTATTTCAGATGATGCACATGGCAACCCATCCATACACTTTCCTTTTGTGTAATTCTTGCACATGTCCTCCAATAAACTCTCCATGACTAAATTGCTAGCAATCTTCCTCTATATCTATTTCCCCTGCTCACACACATGCTGCCCAACAACTACCACCAGCTTTTGTCAGCTGACTGGCCCACCTTCTTTTTCTCTGATAACATCATCATACCATTTCTCTTGAAGAATTATTTATGATTACAGCCTATTTGCACCCATTGTGCACCTCTCCAATTGCTCTTTTGGTGACTGTAAACTTTAATTCTGTAAAGACCATGGCATTCCATGACTTAGAGCCATATGTATCACCAAAATATTATTTTCTTTCAAAGGTGGGTCTTTGAGAAGAAACTTGGATATATAAAAACACTGAACAATTTTCCAAAGGCAATTCATCTCTTTCTCCTATGCAATTCTAGATGCAGTCATTGTTCATGAACAATGTCCAAGACATATGTGCTTAACTATCAGATGACCATGCTAACAAATACCCTGAAACCATTCAACAAGGTGGCTCAGGCACTTATCAAGTACTATGCTTACTGCTTAGGTGGTTATTTGCTCTACTCAGATATGGGAGAAAATTGGAAGAGTGCCAAGCTTTCTATAGTTCTCAGAAAGAGGGCAGCATAGTATGAATTTTACCAGACAAAATAATTCTGAACTTCCACCTGGGAAACCTCTTCTCACAATCTGCTCTATTTCACCGATTCCTACTCGTAGCACCTTGACATAATAGAATTGCCTTCTCCTTTATCCTGCCAAATCAATATTTTACAGATGACAGAAATTCTTAGCTATGACATAGATTCATCCTTTATTTTTGTCACCTGTAACTAATAAAAGGAATACACAATTCACAATAGAACATCTTCTATGTAGCTCTGTGCCCATGGCCTCTCCTAGAACCAGGCTGACCACTACATAAGCTTGCTTTCAGCCTATGAGTTTTGGGAAAGGCACAATTTAATTGTTTAGTCCATTCATGGCTATTCCTCCTACAAATGGGCAAAGGAAAAATAAAAAATTAAACATAGTTCTCAAAAGGTATTTCACTCATACCATTCAGTGGAGCCAGCCATAAAATGTCAACAATGAGAAAACATGCCAAAATTTGTGGGATGCAGCCAAAGCAGTACTTAGGGGAAAATTTATACCCATAAATATGTACCTCAATAAAAGAGAGAATATGGGGCAGCTAGGTGGCACGGTGGATAGAGTACCGGCCCTGAAGTCAAGAAGACCTGAGTTCAAATCCGGTCTCCGACCAAACACTTGACACTTACTAACTGTGTGACCCTGGGCAAATCACTTAACCCCAATTGCCTTTAAAAAAAATAAAAAATAAAAGAGAGAATAAGCAAATCTATGAATAGGACATGCAACTAAAAAAAACTAGAAAAAGAGCAGATTAAAAATCCCTAATTAAACATCAAAATGACAATCCTGAAAAATCAAAGGAAAGATTAATAAAATTTAAAGTAAAAAAAAGTTGAACTATTAAATAAAACTAGGATCTGGTTTTATTTAAAAAAAAAACCAATAAAATAGATATACCACTGGGCAATTTGATTAAAAAGGAAGAAAACTAAATTACTAGCACCAAAAATAAAAAGCATAAATGTACCATCAACAAAGATGAAATTAAAGCAATTATTAGGAGTTATTTTTCAGTAAAGCAGATGATTTAAGTTAAATAGTTCAATATTTACAAAAATATAAACTTCCCAGATCAACAGAAGAGGAAATTAAATAAATAATGCTATCATAGAAAAATAAATTGAATAAGTTGTCAATGAGCTCCATAAGAAAAAATCCTCAGGATCAGAAGGATTTTCAAGGGAATTCTTCCAAACATTTAAGGAACAATAAATCCCAAGACTATAGTATAAACTACTTGAGAAAAAAAAAAAGGTAAAGGAGTTCTACTAAATTTGTTTTATGACAGAAATATGGTTTTGATACCTAAACCAAGGAGAACAAAAACAGAAAAAAAAAACTGTAGACCAATTTCCTTCATGAATATAGGTGCAAAAATTTTGAATAAAACACTAACCAGGAGATTACAGCAATATATCACAAATAACTTACACTATGACCAAGTGGGATTTATACCAAGAATTCAGGGCTGGTTCAACATTAGGAAAACTACCAGGATAATTGATCATAATAATAATAAAAATCATATGATTATCTCAATAAATGCAGGAAAAGCTTTTGACAAAGTACAACATCTATTCCTATTAAAAGCAGTAGAAGGCATTAGAGTAAATGGAGCCTTCAAATAACAAGTAGTATCTATCTAAAACCTACAGCAAGCATTATCTATAATGGGGATCAACTTGAAGCCTTCCAAATAATATCAGGTATGAAACAAGGATATGCATCATCACTACTATTATTCAATATTGTATTAGAAATGCTAGCTAATAAGATAAGTAAAAGAAATTGGAGGATTAAAAAGTAGGCAACAAAGAAAAAAAATTATCACTCTTTGCAGATGTTATGATGGTATACTTAAAGAATCCTAGAGAATCAACTGAAAAAATTGGTTGAGACAATGAACAACCTTAGTAAGGTTGCAGTATTTGAAATAAACCCACACAAATCATCAGCATTTTTATATACTGTCAACAAAATGCAGCAGGAAAAGATAGAAAGAGAAATACCATTTAAAATAACTTCAGACAATGTAAAATATTTTAGAGTCTACCTGCCAAGACAAAAACACAGGGACAATATGAACACAATTACAAAACACTCTTCACACAAATAAAGACAGACCTAAACAACTGGAGAAATATTAATTATGGATAGGCTGAGCCAATATAATAAAAATGACAATTCTACCTAAATTAATTTTGATTGCATGCAAATAATTTTTTTTGCACAAACAAAGCTAATGCAGGCAAAATTAGAACGGAAATCAAAAACTGGGGAATTTTACAGCAAATTTCTCTGATAAAGGCCTCTTTTCTCAAATATATAGTTCGCTGAACCTAATTTATCAAAATATGAGCCATTCCCCAAATGATGGTTGATGGATATGATACATATGAACAGGCAGTGTTCAGAAAAAGAAATTGAAGCTTTCAATAGCCCCCTACCAAGAAAAATGCTCTAAATCGCTATTGATTAAAAAACACAATCTAATAGATGTGAAGTGGTACCTCCAAATTTTAAATAATTCTTTAATTTATAATTAATAATAATAATAATAATTTAATAATCTTTTAACTCACAATTATTTAATTAATAATTATTTAAAATTTGGAGGTACTATCTCACATATACCAGATTAGCTAATATGACAGAAAAAAATGACAAAATTTTGACAATCCCATGTAGGGGAATGTGGAAAAATTGGAACACTAATGCACCATTCATGGGGTTCTGAACTATTTCAAGCATTCTGGAGCAATTTGGAGCTATGCCCAAAGGGATATAGAATTGTTCATACCCTTTGATCCAGCAATACCACTAACTAGTTTTGTATTACAAAGAGTTCAAAGAAAAGGGGAAAGGACATATATGTACAAAAACATTTATGGCAGTTCTTTTTGTGGTGGCAAATAATTGGACATCAAGGAAATATCCATCAATTTGGGAAACAGATGAACAAGTTGTAGTATATGATTGTGATGGAGTATTATTGTGTTAAAAAGAAATGATAAGCAGGATAGTTTCAGAAAAACCTGGAAAGACACTGATGCAAAGTGAAGCGAGCAGAATTCTCCAAGAGAACATTGTCTACAGTAACAGCAATATTGTAAGCATGATCAACTGTGAAAGACTTGGTTACCCTGATCAAAACAATGATCCAAGACAATTTCAAAAGACCCATGAAGAAAAATACTATCCACCTCTACAGAGAGAACTGATGGACTTTTTGTGAGATTGAAGCATACTTTTTTTTTACCTTTTTTATTTTTCTTATTTTTGTATGCCTGTTTTCTTTTATAACATATATAATATGGAAATATGTTTTATATGACTTCACATGTATAATTTATGTCATAATGCCTGCCTTCTCAGCTGATGATGAGGGGGGCAGAGAGGGAGAGAATTTGGAATTCAAATTTTTTTCAAAAAATGAATTTTAAAAATGTTGCGTGTAATTGAGACAAAGTTAAATAAATAAGAAAGAAAAAAAAGACTAGGAATATTGATATGGCTTTAACTAACCTGATTTTTTAATAGAGAGGAAAAACAAATAGCTAAATAAAAAAATAAAGTTGAACTCACAAGAGAAGAAATAAAAATGATTACTAGAACCTAATGCATATAATTGTATATTAGCAAAACTGAGATTTTTAAAAGAAGTAGATAATTACCTTTAAATATAAAATGCTCAAATTAAAAGAATATGAAGTAGAGATCTTATGTAACCCAGTCTTAGAAAATGGTATCAAATAAGTGATAAGGAACTACAAAAAGGAGGAGGATGGGGAAAGGAGGATAACAGCCCTGCTTCGGATAAATTAACAATTGAATTATATAAAAAGATTAAAGAACAGTTAACACCTATGCAACACAAATTACTCTAAAAAATTGAGAAAGGAATACTTTTTTCAAATTTCTTTAACAAGACAAATAGGATTATATTATTTAAAATGAAGGAAGGATAAGGCTGAGCAAGAGAGTCAAAGACCAATATCACTAACGAATATTGATGTAATAAATTAAAATAAAATCTTGCCAAAATGTCCAAAAATTATTCATTTTGACAAACTTGGATTTGTGTCAGAGATGAAAGAATGGTTTGACATTAGAAAAATAACATAATTAATCTTCCTAAAAAATAAGCAAAACTGCATTATTATATCAAGACACAGAAATGGACTTTGACAAAATTCAGTACTCATTTATGCTAAAACTCAAAAGACCATAGCCATAAAAGTACCATTTTAATATGTTAATAGGATATATTGAAATCAAAAATAACATTGTTTGCAATGTTTTTTGGGAAATCTAATTCCCAATGAATAGAGAAGGTATAATAAGGATGTCCCTCTCTCCACTACTTTTTGGCATGGTTTTAGGTATACTAATGCTAGCAACAAGAAAAGAGAAAGAAATCAAAGGCATAAATATTGACAAATGAGAGGTGAAACTATCCTTGTTTTCTGAAGACTTGATGGCTTTACTTACAAAATTCTGGAGAATCAGCAAAGAAATGAATTGAGAGAAATCATAGCTTCACTAAAGTAATTATATACAAATAAATCAACAAACATCATCAACATTTCTAAAAAGTGATAATAAATACCTGGAAGAAATAATGTAAAAATTATTAAAATTAGCTAAGAAATATACCTGGGCATAAGTTTGTATGCAAGTCATATAAATATGATTACAAAATACTTTTAACAGAAATAAAAGAAGACTTAAATAACTGGCCGGTTATTCATTCTCCATGGACGGCATGACAACGTAACAATGAAAGTACTGTGAAAAATAATGCACAGATTTAATGTTATAACAATAAAAATACAATGGAGTTATTTTATAGAGCCAGACAAAATAACAATAAAATCACTTGGAAGAACAAAAGGTCTAGAAGAATCTCAATGTAAATAATTAATTTTTCTAAATGCAGAAATTAAGAAAAATAGCACTTTTAGACCCTAGACCAGAGGTTCCCAAAGTTTAGTCTAGTTCTCCCTTTTCAAAAAAAAGGCTTCCCACTGGAAATCTACTTTTTTTTAACCTTTAACAGATCTTTGTTTTGAAATTTGCACCATTTCAAAAAGATATAATTTTTAATGACACATCTTAAATTAAATAATTTATTATAAATTTGTGGGGTTTTTTCCTGCACTGAAATTTTGATGATGCAATATTGTGTCATTACATGCACATATTCCTGCCAATGTATGAGGGACTTCCTAACAATATTCAACCTGCTAACCCTTGCTTATTAAGACCTGTCAGTGGACTTGACCACTGATTGGTTATAACTTGCATTTTGTGTGTTTATTTGGAAAAGAAAGTAATCACTACAACTTTAACTCTGTTATACAACAGACCAAACTTATATGAATGATTTTTCAAAATTTCTTTATCTTCTCTTTTTTCCTTATGCTTCCACTGCCCACCTGGATTTTATTTTTCTTTAATGCCTTCCAATTGCACCCGAGGCTACTACCACCTCCCCCAGATCATTCCAGTACCTCCCAGGGGGTGGTGTTGCCCACTTTGGGAACCTATGTGGCCTAGGTCATATTATGAAGCAATAATTAGTTGAACTCTTTGGCTTTAGTTTAAAAAAAGATAGACCAATGGAACAAAATAGATAAGAAAGAATCGAATCTGAACTAATCAAACTCAACAATTCAATGTTGAGTTACTGCCTTTGGGGTGCTGGTCAGAAATAGCTGTCAATAGGAGCATTCTTTAGTCTTCCCTCCTTCCCTGCTTCAGCTACTCAGAACCCATTAAGTGTGGTGAGTGGAAACAGCCCTTCTCCTCAAACTTTCTATACATTCTCTCTTCTCCTTCCTTCCTTGTGACTAGACATTGATTCTCCATCCCACTTACCCCTAAATCACAACTCCTACAGGAGATAACCCCAAAATCTCTCTCAATTCAGAGCCTGAGGTCCACTTTTCACTTCCCATCCTTCTCACTTTCCAGTGATGGAAAAAGAAAGTGGTTAATTAGAGATGAAAATGAGTATTAATTATCTGCAGTCAGTATGATTTGATCACATTCCTTACCCACTCGACTCTTTATCCAGCTTAGACCTAAATTGCTGGGTTTTACACTTTCTTTTCTTTTAATGCATTCATTATAATCTGTCTACCATAATTGAAGTTGGGGTTTTTGGGGGGAATTATTCTCTTCCCAATTTGTTTCTCTCTCTTAAACTTTCCTTTTCCCTCCCCCCCATCTTCCTAGTTACCCATTGATTTAAATGTATTTCCGTATTGCATTTTTTCCTTCTACCTAGTTCACTCTGTCTTGTCTCCTTCCCTTTAGTCTCTCCCCACTCCAGTCCATCCTCCACCCAGTTGCCAAAGTGATCTTCCTAAAGTATAGGTCTGACCATGTCCGTCTACTTCCCACCATTCAATAAACTCCAATGGTACCCTATTACATCGAGGATCAAATATAAAATCCCCTGTTTGTCTTTTAAAGCCCTTCTTATTCTAGTCTGTTTCTATGTCCTTATATCTCACTCTCCTCTACACATCAAAATCTTTTTTTACCATTCCTCACACAAGACACTCCATCTCTTGACTCTGTTCCTTTTCTTTAGCTTAAATCATTTCATGTTTGTGATATATTGTATTCAGCTTATAACCACTAAAGACCTCTCCATTGCCCTGTGGATGACAATTAAAATGTAAGATTCTAGAAACTGGGACACTTTCATTTTTTTAATTGTACCCACAATACCACTGCTTTGGTCTATTTCCAAAGATAACTAGAGCAAAAAGAAAAGAACTTACATGTTCTAAAATGTTCTAAAATAGCAGCTCTCTTGGTGGTGGCAAAGAACTAGAAATTGCAGGGTGCCCATCAATTGGGGAAAGGATGAACAAGTTGTGGCATATGATTGTGATGAAATACTCCTGTGCTATAAGAAATGATGAGCTCAATAATTTTAGAAAACATGGAAGGACTTGCATGAAATAACAAAGAGTGAAATGAGCAGAACCAAGAAAACATTGTATACAATAATAGCAATATTGTTTTAAAAATGACTTTGAGCAATTAAGTTTTTTTAGTATTATAAATACCCAAATTAGTTATAAAAGATATATGAAGAAAGATGCTATCTGTGTTAAGAAAAAAACTGAAAAATAGAACTATGTACAGAATAATTTTACATGTATGTGTATATATACATGCACACACATATACACATACATATACATATATATATATATGTATATATACATACCTATTTTTGTCAAATGGTAGTTATCTCTAGGGTGGAGGGGAGAAAAAAGAAATTTACATGATAATGTTGTTGTATATTTGAAAGGAATAGCAAGTTGTATACAGCAGATTTACAGTGTCACATGCAATCATCTTTTTATTGTACTGTTAAGGAAATGCTTGTTTTAGTCCACAAATTAAAAATAAAATTAAAAAAATAAATCATACCCACAATACTAAGTACAGTACCTGGCACGTTAAGTGCTTCACAAATGCTTGTTGCTTGGGTCAGCTAGGTGGCTCGATAGATATAGCGCTGGACCTGGAGTCAGGAAGACCAGAATTCAAATCTGACTTTGATCCTCCCTAGCTCTTTGATCCTAGGCAAGTCATTTAACCTTCCTCTGCCTCATCTGTAAATGGGTATAATAATAATAATAGCACCTGCTACCCAGGGTTGTTGTGGGGATAAAATTAGATATTTATGAAGCACTTTACAAACCTTAAAATATTATATAAATGTTAGCAAAAAAATGATTGTCACACTTTTAGTTATTCAGAGACTGTAGTGCTATAAACAAAAAAATTACATAGAGGAAGTAACGTAAAGAGTATCATCAAGGAAATATATGACTGAAAAAGAAGATAAGCATTGAGACTGAGGGACAAGTATTGTAAAGCCCACAACATATACTAATATATTCCCAATTTAAAAAGAAATCGAGGAAGGTTATCATCTCATTGAGAGTACCCTTGTGACATGTAGTCAATTTAAGGAAAGACAAGAACAAGTATCCAATAGAAAAGGCAAGCATGAATACATTGCGAGATGCATTACAGGAGGGAATGAATGAATGAATGAATGAATGAATGAATGAATGAATGAATAAAAATATTAAGCACTTATTATCTATTAGCAACTATGCTAAGCTCTGGGGGTACAATGAGCAAAGTAAGCCAATTTCTGCTTTCAAGGAACTCACATAATAGAAAAACCCACATCCACTAGACCAAAGATCCATTGGAGTATTTGAGAATTAAGTATTGAGTCCTGAGAATGACCATTACCCATACTAAGCCACCCACACTCTCTTACACATTCTTATTCACACCCAGGAGTATATTTGTGCAGTTAAGGTTACTGCTGAAGGCTTAAGGCAAGGGATGGAGGAGCAAAGTAACCAAACCCGGGTCCTGGGCCTTAGTACCACATTCTAACCAGCTATGCAGATCAGCCCACACCAGACATTTCAAAGCAGTCAGGCAAACACTGTTGAACAGAATCCTTGGCTCCAGAAAGTCCCACACTGGGATTGAGAAGGATGGGACAAGGACCCTTTCTTTAAAAAGTAAGCATCTATTTGGGGCATACTCTTATTTTTAAAACTAAAGACTTTATCTGTAAGTGTTGCACAGGCAGGGCTTACAGGCAGCTGTGTGGTGTTGGGAGTTAATCTATTCCTTGACAACTTGTGGTTTGTAAACCCTCCCTAGGATTTCTCACCCTGTGCAGTAACTAACCACTGCCTTTGAAACTCCATCTTCTAAAGCCCCATCTCCTCTGCTCCAGAGAATGGGCTTTTAAGAGACAGACAATCAAGACAGGTTTAGCTGCCTCTTTGCTGGTGAGCATTTAAAAAGATTCTCCTAATCCATTTGGGCCACTGGTAAATGACAAGAGTCGGCATATTACCATAGTTACAGTACTGGCCTCTCAATCTATTTCCTCTTTGGTTACAGAACGTTTAGTGAGAATATGCCAAGCAGCAGGTGAACTGAAAGCCTACATGAACTGTGCTCCTATCTCTGTCCCTATGTGCTGATAGTCATCTAGCACGTACACACACACACACACACACACCACACACACACACACACACACACGCACACACACACACATACACACACACACACACACACACACACACCGAGGCCACTGCTGATTTATACTTCTATTTGGTTTCTTTTCTAGTGATGAAAAATATATAAATACTTTATTAGAAGGGTCATAGACACAAAACAATATGGAATAGTAATAACATCAATAATAAAAATAATATTGAATATTGAATTCTTTGCAAAAAATGGAAAATGGTAGTCTTACATAAGATTCATAATTTTTGGTTCAGTCAGTTGATAATTTCACATGAATGCATAATGAAGCACTTTACCAATTTGTTCTCAGAAAAAAGACCAAACCTATCCTTGGTAACTAGAGGCATCGTATCCTTATCACCCAAAGACGGGAAAATCACAGATCTGCTTATGTCCCTGGAATATAGGTCAATTATATACTCTACAAATACATTTCCATTTCACACCATCAAAAAAAATACTTTACAAAAAAACATCATATTGATTGTGGAGCAAAAGGGATGTGCACAAAAAAGTCACTGGGGTATAAAAAGCAACTCATTATTGATTTGATAATTAGTGGAAAAGTCACTCCAAAGCACTATAAAATTTATAATTTTTTATTATAAAATTAAATATCTATAGACATAAACATTTCAAGAAGTAAAAGAAAACAGAAAAGAGGATTATATATGAAATCATAAACTTCCATTTTGTAGTTTGTCTCTTTAAGGTATATATTAAATTTAACATAGTAGTACCAAAATTGAAGTATTTGTTTGCATCCCATCCTGACCTTTTTGTTTTCTTCTGTGTATTTTACTGTTTTCAGAATCATAGAATTTTAGAGATCAAAAGGAACTTAGTGGCCTAGTCTAACCCATGCATAAAAAGAATGCCTACTATTAACATACCCAACAAGTAATCATCCAGCACTTGGTTGAAAACCTCCATGGAGGGAGAACTTGACATCTTTAGAGGCAGCTGTAATTATTACAAAGTTTTCCCTCAGGTCTAAATTGGACTCTGCAATCTCATAGGTTCATACATTTAGAGTGGGAAGGGATTTTAGAGGTCATTGAATCCAACCCTTTCATAAGGAAGTTGAGGCAAAGAAAGATTGAATGACTTCCTCATGATCATTCAGCTGGAACAGCATTTTAACCTGGGTCTGCCTGACTTCCAGCACTTTATGCTATTTTCTACTCCTTGATCCTTGGGCAGTTAGGTGATGTAGTGGATAGAGTGTTGTGCCTGGAGTAAAAAAGATTCATTTTCTTGAGTTCAAATCTGGCCTCAGACACTTAATAGCTGTGTGACTCCGGGCAGTCACTTAACCCTGTTTGTCTCAATTTTCTCATCTGTAAAATGAGCTGGAGAGGGAATGGCAAACCACTCCAGTATCTTTGCCAAGAAAACCCTAAATGGGGTCATAGAGAGTTGGACATGACTGAAATTACTCAACAACAATAACACTCATTGCTCCTGGTTCTGCCTGCTGGGTCCAAACAAAAGTAGTCTAATTCCTCCTTTACATGTCAGTCCTTCAGATTCTTGGAAACTGTGATCATATTCCCTTGAGTTTTTTCTTCTCCAGACTAAGTTCCTTCAACCAATCATCAAATGAAATGAACCCACGGCCCTCCATCATCCTAGTTTCCCTACTCTTAACACTCTCCAACCTATTAATATCTTTCTGAAATCATGGTATCTAGATTTAAATACAATATTCCAAATGAAGTCTAATAAAGACATAATAGAATGGGACCATTGCCTCTCTGATCATAGCATCTTGGGTTCACTTGGTCCAAGATTTAGAGGGACCTCAGAGATCATCTTAAACTTTTTCCACTAGAGACCCCTTCAGCACTTCTTAAATTGTGGGTCGTGGTTGTGACCCACAGTTTAAGAAACACTGAACAGGAATATTTTTGCAGATGAGGAAATTAAGGGACGAGAAGTGAAGGCCAAGACCCCACAGGTAGGAAAGCTGGGATCTGATCCATATCTAGCACTCTCCATGGTACCAAGATGCCTTCTATTCCTGGAAGCTATGCCCCTCAATACAGCTCAAAACTGGTTACTTCATTACATTGCTGACTCATATTGAGATTGAATACAACTAAAGCACCTAGATATTTTTCAAAACAACCATTGTCTTTCCATGATTCCCCCATCTCATGCTTGTAAAGCTGATTTTGTACCTAAGTGCAAAGCTTTGCCTTTATTCCTAATGAATTTCATCTCATTAGATTCAGCCCAGATCTCTAATCTATTAAGATCTTTTTGGATCCTGATTTTGCCATGCAGTGCATTAGCTATCTCACTCATAACTGTGTGTTATCTGCAAATTTGATGAGCATATCATTTAAGCTTTTATTCAAGCCTTTGATTTTTTTTTAAATGTTAAAAAGCACAAGATCAAGCACAGATCTCTTGGCTACACCACTGGAGCTCTGCCGTGTAACAATGAATAAGTTCTAAATGTATCTGGTTGATCACAGCAATGTCTAATCCATAGCTTTCTATCTTCCCACCCAGGAATAACATGAGATACTTTATCAAAACCTTGACTAAACTTTAGTTAAATTATATCCACAGATTCCCTTCATCTACTAGTTTAGCAATCCTGTTAGAAAAGGAAATGAGGTCAGTCTGGCATGAACCAGAATTGCTGAAGCCATGATGATTCCTTAGTGTCATTTCCTGTTCCTTTTTTTAGATGCTCTTCTATAATTTTCCAAGGAATCAAAGTCAAGTTCAACGGCCCAAAGTCTGCAAGTTTTGTTCTCCATTTTTTTCCTCCTTTTTTCCTTTTACATCTGGACAACATGTGTCCTTCTCCAATCTTTTGGTACCTTTCTCATTTCTTATGATCTCTCAGGTATTACATAAAGTGGCTCCAAAGTCACATCTGCCTAGGTACTCTCAATCTAAGGAAGTAATTCATCTGAGTCATGGGCAGGTGGGTGTTTTCTTGCTCTTTTTACTTAGACGTCGTTTTTCTATCATTTCTAGTGTAGAGGTTATTCTTCTCTGAGATGAAAATAGATGCAAAAAAAGAATTGAACAGTTCTGTCTTCTCTCTGTCATCATATCTTTTTTTAATCATTCCATCCACCCCCTTCTCTGACCCTCTTTTTTCTCCCAATATCATTTTTTTATTGATGCCCTTAGCTTTCTCAAGCTCAGCTCATTGTGAGCTGTAGTATTCTTGACACGATTCTTACAGGACCAAGCGGCAATCATATGCATTCTTGGCAACCTGGCCTTATCTCCCTTATCTGTACATTTATTTTTTAAGTCAAGTGGGTTGATGAGTTTCCTATAAATTTCCACCAGTCTCTTCATACCAGTCCTATTTTTCCTCCTCATTGCAATTGTTCCCCTTTGTAAAATTTTCAGCATTGCATTCTCAAGCACTTTATATCCATCTTGGGCTGACTTCTCCTGAAGCTTTTTGCTCCATGATATCATACCTACCTCTCCTCTAAACTCTTTAAAATCTGTTTTTCTCCAAAATCTAGGATGTATCTCAAACTATGACTGGATTTCCTCTCCTGTATTTCAAACTCCATGGGAGAATAAGCATTTCCCTTTGAGATCCAATCAATCAATAAACATTTGTTAAGCACCTGCTATGCCTTCAGCTTCCAAGGTCATTCTCATATAAAAATAAATATAATCAATCAAAGACAATCAGTGAATGAGACATGCCTGAAAACATCTCATTCTGTGCCTTTGGCCCATCTCTTGTTCTCCAGAAGGAGGGTTCTGTGGTCTTTCAAAATTGTTTGCCTTTACATTAAAAGGCCTTTGTATATTTTTTTTCCTCTGGGCTCTGTACGTTACAATCTGCATCAGCTCCTAATATCTTCCCAAGTTTTCTGAATTCATTCGTATTCGTTGTTTTTCATTGTGAAGTAATATTCCATTATATTCAAGCACAACAATTTGTCCAATTACTTCACAATTGAAGGGTATCTACTTTGTTTCCAGTTTTTTGCTTCAACAACAACAAACAAAATGTCATGATAAATATGGGCCTTTTCTTTTTGCCTTGTCTCTCTTTGGAAGTATATGCCTGGTAGTAGTATTTCTGGGTCAAACAATAGCAGAATTCAGTGAATTTTGCCACAAGTAGAGTCCCACGTTTCTTTTTAGAATGGTTGGGCCAATTCACAACTCCATATGTCTCTACTTGACATGTAAATCAAGTGTTTGCCAAGTAAGGGGTATGTTTTTAGTCTCTTTTGATTGCCTTATTATGACAGTTGATTTATATCAATTAAATTTCTGTATTAAATTGTTATAGTGAGGTTTGTTGTCCTTTCTTCTAGCTATTACCCATTTTTCATGATCAATAACTTGTTTAATAGGTCAATAATGAGTTGTTTAAACTGCATACAATATATTTTCCTCATTTTTATCCTTTCTTCTCACTTTGAAGTAATTTTGATCACTGTTTTAATGAGTCAGTGGTCTGACTGTACACAGACAGCTGATTCATGAATGACTCCCACATAAATAGCGAGTAATTTCCTGTCTGTTAAAATGTAACCAACTTCATTTTTGTGACATTATTCAGTATTCACCATGTCCAGCACCTACCCATACTTTTCTCAAAGAGCGAGTATTCATGATGAAGAGATGTGAAGTTTATGTGTCATCTACAAGCCTTCGGTCTCTCCTATTCCTTATTCCTGATCTATTTTCCAGTAAATTTCTCAGTAGCCTTACCTATCCTTACCTTTGTATTGAGGTTACTAAGTATCACATTCTATGCAGATTAATTTGGACGGTTTTATTGAGTTCATTATAAAATTTATCTTCTTCATCCTCTGTAACAGATGTTGGTGCATAAGCTGCAATTATTCTTGTGATAATTTTTTTAAGTATATGGATAATGTAATGTTAGTTGACCATGCATCTCATGAAGTGATGTTTCTTCTTGTCTTTGGGTATATGATAAAAGCAATGCCAACAAGTTCATAATTTTGCTCTTAGAAGGAATATCTGTGAGACATCTTTCCATTTAACTACAACTTCTTTCTTCTAATTTTGTTTCTACTAAGAATGTCAAAATTAATATGATTCACTAGAATCATTTTAGTAGAAATGCAAATACATTAATACACCAATAGGTGGATTGGTTTAATTATTCTAGAAAGTAATTTGGAGTTATGCAAAATGGTTAAAATATCCACAACCCTTAACCACCACTTGGTATATACCCTAAGGTGATAAAAGACAAAAAGAAAAATTATATCATAAACACTAAAATATTTTAAAAAATATTTTGTTTTTTCCAATTACATGTAAAAACAATTTTAACATTCTTTTTTTAAATTTTGAATTTCAAATTCTCTCCCTCTTTCCTCTCCCCTGTCAATGAGAAGGAAAGCAATTTGATACAGGTTTTATACACACACACACACACACACACACACACACACGTGTGTGTGTGTAATCATGCAAAGCATATCTCTGTATTAGTAATGTCACAAAAGAAAACAGAGACAGATAAAAGATAAAGAAAGTGGAAAAAGCATAAGTAGTACACAGGTTAGGATTCATATTCTCTTCTGCATAGTGGAGATGGGGTGGGTTAAGGCTGGAGTGAAGGGTTTGTTTGTGGGCCTTGCAGTCTAGTTCCAGAAGGGGTACAACCATGAAGGAGTTCCCGGTCCTGTGCTCTATGTGATCTTCTCACATATCGATTGGTAACAAATTACCTTGAGAAGAGAGAAGGGCCCTATCATTAAATGGCTACATTGATGCTTGTATTGGACTTCCTATAGGACACTTTTCTCAAGCCTCCATCATCATCAAAATGACCGAGATGTAAATGGAACACTACAAAATAATGCAGAGTCCTCACCCTCAGGAAATTAAGATGATGGTTCAGTGCAAAAAGTTGCAGAAGTTCTAGGTTCAGATCCTCTGTCTACCACTTGCTACTTTTGTGATGTTGGGCAATTCACTTAACCTCCCTGGGCCTCAGTTGACTTATCTGTAAAATGAAAGAGTTGAGCTTGATGACCTCTGAGGTCTCTTCCAGTTATAGGGCAATGATGCTATTAGACAACACACGTTTGTGAAATCTCATGCCTTAGGTTAGAATCACAAGGATCCAGTCTGGCCAGACTGTCTATCCCCTCTCGTCAGAAAGAGGAAACATGAAGACCAAAATGTTTAGAATGACTAATAAATCCTAATAATAGAGGAGTGCACCATCCTCTAACCACCTCCCCCTTACACACACACACACACAAAGAGCTCTATCAACCCTTGTGTACATCCTTATCTAGCTTTTTCATGTTTAGTGTGTTTAATAGATTTTGTTGTTGTTCAGTCATTTTCAGTCATGTCCAGCTCTTTGTGACCCCATTTTTGGCAGAGATACTGACATGGTTTGCTATTTCCTTCTCTATATTTAATAGATACTTGGGATCTATTGGTGCATTGGAAAATGACTATCTGCCTTTGCCCCACAGAGTATAAAATAGTGCTGCTGCTTGGACCTACCCTGTAATGCTAGACAGGACAAAGCTCAGTGCCTGGGACACAGCAGATGCTTAATAAATACTTGTTGAAGGGCAGCTAGGTGGTGAAGTGGATAGAGCACTGTCCCCAGAGTCAGAAGGACCTGAGTTCAAATCCAGCCTCAGACACAGCACTCACTAGCTGTGTGACCCTGGGCAAGTCACTTAACCTCAATTGCCTTACCAAAAAAATTACAGAAGTCTTTTGGTGCAGCTAGGTGGCACAGTAGATAGAGCACTGGCCCTGGAGTCAGGAGTACTTGAGTTCAAATCCAGTCTCAGATGTGCTGCCTAGCCAAAAAACAAAAACAAAAACCAAAAACAATAAATACTTGTTGACTTGACCCATCATATGGGCTACTTTGTTTCCTACTCACTAGAAAATGTATTTAAGAGCTAAGTAGACAGGAAGTTAATTGATACATGACTTCCCTGTGATTTCTTTATTCAAATCACTGGTAGTCTGTATTGATAAACCCTCTAGAGCCAGTATTTAAGGCATGGACAGTTATGTTTTGTAGTCCTTGAGAATTAAATTGAACTAATTAACCAAGACATAATAAGAATAAGAATAGCTCAGTTCTGTGTGATTTATAAAGCAATTTTCTAAAGTCAGTGACTTACCCATTCTTTGAGGAGAATTCATCAGATTCATTTCTTTGCCTTACACCTTCCTTTGAACAATGGGAGAAGATGGAATCCCTCTCACTTTGGAGAATTTGCACTCACAGAAGGTACTTTGAGGATCTGTGGCCCAATCCAGGGGAAGCTGGAATGCCTTCTAACCTTATCACTTCCCATCCATTTTCACACCATGCCACTACCACTCTGGTCATCTTTAGGAGGCATTCCCACTAACCCTCCCTTTCCTCTTCCATTTTAGCTGCTAATGCCTTCCCCTCCCATATTACCTTTCATCTACTCCACATTTATCTTACAGGGATATAGTTATTTGCGTGTTGTTTTCCCCATTCAAATGTGAACTCCTTTAGGGCAAAACTATGTTTCTACCTTTTTCTGTATCATTAGGGCTCATTAGGGTGTCCTACAGTGCCAGGCACAAAGTAGGCACTTCAATAAATGATTTTTGAATGAATGAATAAATGCTTGTTTGGTATCTATCTTTCTATTTATCTACCTATTATCCATCCATCTATCTGGGACACAAATAAAATTAATGCCTCTGTCAATAATTTTTTTTAAATATGCAAATACAGTCTGAATTAACAGAGAAGCACAGTGTCTAGAATGAGGGAGGTGAAAATCCCACAGGAGTTGACCTGAGACCACATCTGGGAATCATCGTTCTCAGTTCTGGGCACTACATTTTAGGAAAGACATTGAAAAACTGGAGCTTATCCACAGGAGGATGAAGAGTGTACTGAGAGGCCAAGAGACAGATCATATACCAATCTGAAGACATGGTTTACCTTAAGGGATAGTGAGTTCTCCATTATTGGAGGTCTCTAAGCTGGATGACCATTTACTTGTTGGCAGTATCGCAGAAAACATTCTTGGTTAGGTGCATATTAGACTGCAATACCTCTAATGTCCCATTCCAAGGCTGAGATTCTGTGAAATTTGCAGCACATAGAGAAGAATGGTTTGTATTTCTCTCTGAGATAAAGGGATTTTTTTTTTTATCCACTCACTTCTGCCTCTTGGCAGTAACTGACCAGAGTGGTATACAACATCCCTGAGGGAGGATTTGTAACCCAGTGAGTATAGGCTCCTCCTCCTGGACAAAGAGGAAGAATGAGATGGGATCTCTTTTAAACAGATTGTCATTTAGTGAACTTTCCAAAGCTCAATTATTGTCCCTACTACTAAGTATAATTTCTGAAAAATGTGCCCCGACTTTTCATCAGAATATGCTAGATGACCTTGAAGGTCCCTTTCACCTCTAAATCTATGTCCTTATACTCACTGATACCAATGAGGCATTTATATGCATTTGGGGCAGAAGGGAACCACATTGTTCCTTTATGTTAAAAAAGAAAGAAAGGAAAAAATCTCTTGAAATATCATTGCTCAATCATTTAAAACATTCACCATAAATACCAGCTAGGTTACACAGTGGATAGATAGTGTGACTTGGAGTCAGGAAAACCTGAGTTCAAATTTTGCTTCAAGAACTTATTAGTTATGACACCTTGGCCAAGTCATTTAACCCTCTGTTTGCCTCTGTTTCCTCATCTGCAAAAATGGGGATAGTACCTATCTCTCTTGATTGTTGAGAGGATCAAATGAGATCATATTTGTAAAAAATATTTGTAATATTGTAAATATTTGCAAACTTTAAAACAGTATATAAATGCTTGCAATGACAATTGCTACGGCAACTATGACTATGACTACTACTACTGCTAATTATTTTTATTAATGCTATTGATAATAATAATAAGTACTCAGATGTGACTAAGGACCTAGAAGGCCATCATTGAGGGAGCAGTCTGCTATTCCAACACTTGCCTGGGCACTGTGGACAGAATTCCAACCCAAATAAGAATGTGGGTGTTGGGTGAGTGTGTTTTTTCTTGCTGGGAGGCCCCGCACATCAGAGTGTGGGTTCTGGTTTCAATTCTTTCCTACCTTTTGGCCAACTCTTCTCTCACCTACTGCACTGGGCAGCCCCCTCCCTTCAACTAAAAATCTTTGCCAAACCCTACCTCTGTCTGGGAAACTGGAGGCTACGTACTGCCCGGCTCTGGATGTTGCCTTTCTTTGGTTCCATGAGTAAGTAGGCAGGAATGTTTCAGAAGAGTTGGAGCCATCATTTTCCACCCAAGGAAGAAAAAAAACAACACTTTCATGGTTGTGCCTGAGTGAAAACACCCCAGGCCTCCTGCATGGTTGGCCCCCTGGCTCAAAGTGTGCACCTAAACACAACTCCAGAGCCAAAATCATCTCTACACATCACATGCCTGTCCGTAGGCTGGTCATTGTCTGCAAGAGAAGTGCTAAGGAGAAAGAAGGACTCTGACAAATAAAGGATTGGACCAAAGGACGCTACCCATATCACTCGTAATTAAATGTGCCCCATACCCAAACAAAAAAAAACCAAATACATGAACCAAAGGAAAGAAAGAGGATTGCTCAGAGAAAAATATGGGTCTCTTCATTATGAATTAGAGCCAGCATAAAGCTGTATGAATAAGGCCACCAGTATTTTCTTTGAGACAAAACACTGGGCATTCACCAGTCAGTGTATTGTGTGATCATTGAGCCACTGTGATCAATTTCACCAGCAGAGGAATACAACACAATTTGGTAGAAAATTATAGAGCAAATAAAGAGAGGAAAAGTATATAAGTTGTCGAGTATATTGTCACTCATATGCAGAAAGTAGATTGCTTGTAAACAGACTACATCATCTTCAGATCAACCTATTATAAGTGATAAGTTTCAGAGGAAAGCTTGAGTATTTAAAAACAAATTAAAAAAATATTTTTATTGAGAAGAAATACACACAAAATAATTAAGCTAATAAAATAGTCCTTTTTAACACGAAGTATTTCTTTTATTCACTGTATTATTTAAACTCACTATTTCATGAATTAAAGGTATTTTTGAGCTCATACTTTATATAGCCATGTATTTTTTAAGTTAGCTTATTAAAACCCTAAATCTATTTACCTATGTATTAATATGTATATACATACATTTCCACATAAATAACAGGTATATACATACATATACATGTATGTGTATAAATAAGTATGTGTAAATATGTATATGTATGCATAATTTATTAACTAGGCAATTCTAAGTAATGTTCAGTTTTGGAAGATTCAATAAAATGGCACAAAATTGCTGTCATTAAATTATACAAGTGTTGATTAAGTCTGTACTATGTTTTTAGCATTTTGCTAAGAAGACCTTTTTTAGAGTTGTGCAGAAATCCTGTGATGAAGGCTTAGATTAGGATGGTAGCAGTAGAAAGGAAACAGAAGGGACAAATCTGAAAAGCATTATAAAAGTAGAGGTAGTTTGGAGACTTCCTTCTTTCTTCAATATTGGTATGCACTAAAGCTGCTGCTCTTCTTTTATGCACCTTGAGATCTTACTTACTGCCATGACTTCAATGGCCATTTCTATGCAAATAACTTCCAAATCTACATCTCACTTTTTGTTTTAATTAAATTAAACCAATATTTATTAAGCACATGATATGAGAAGGAACTATTCTATCACTACTTATGCAAAGACACAGTCTCTACCATTGAGGTACTTATATTCTTTTCTTTTCTTTTTTTTTTTTTTTTTTTTTTTTTTTTGCTTTTTTGGTGAGGCAATTGGGGTTAAGTGACTTGCCCAGCCAGGAAGTGTCATGTCTGAGGCTGGATTTGAACTCAGGTCCTTCTGACTCCAAGGCCAGAGCTGTATCCACTGTGCCACCTAGCTGCCCCTAAGGTGTTTATATTCTAAAAACAAAAGGAAACAGCATATTACATGGAAAAATAAATATAATATATAAACAAAATAATTTCAATAAGTGGAGAGTATGAACCACCAGGGAAATCAGTAAAGGATGTGAGCATGAGGTGGCATTTCAGCTCTGCTTTGAAGGAAGTTAGGGATTCTAAGCAAGGACATTTCAGATCGTTTGTGGAAAGAGATGGAAATGGAGCATTGTATGTGGAGAAATACCCCTAGATGAAATTGTTCAAGATGTCCCCCATGACTAGCATTCACTCCCTCCTCACTTGCAGTCTGACTATAATAGAGGATGTGTGAAAAGGAATAACATGAAACAAGACTGGAAATGTAGGTGGGTGGCAGATTGGTGATGGAGATCTATACGCCATGCTGAAGATTTTTATTTTATCTAAGAGGCAATTGTGAGCCCTTTATGATTTTTGAGTAAGGGAGTGACTACATGGAAAAATCATCTTTCTGACACCTCTGGAGGACAGATAGAGACACTGAATCAGGGAAACCAAATTGTAATCAATAGTTCAATTAAAGGTGAAAACTGGAACTAGTCTAGAGGCAGTGAAAGTGGACAGCTCATGCCAATTTTTCTGAGACCCAAGCAAAAGAAGAGTGGATGGGGATGATAAACAATGGGTTTTGAGGTGTGGAGTAAGGGAGAAGAGGGAGCTTATGATGACTTCTTTTTTCTCTGTAAAACAGGAGGCAGAATTCTTAAGGGTGGTGATTTTATTGGAGGTCTGAAGAAAAAGAAATAGATCTGGGACAGTCTGTGATAGAGAGTTAATCAGAGAGGTGTAAAAGACTTGAAATACAGCAGTTAGGCTCCAGCTGTGATTAGAAGGCACAAATGCATCATGAACCCAATTGGGATAGATGCATGATTTTCTCCATCAGTGTTTATCAGTATCTCAGGAGGACTGGAGAATTCGTATGACTTGAGAATTAGAAAGGTATGCTTAACAATGAGACAAAGAAGCAAAGGATTCAAGAGTAAAGAAGAGTATTTAGTTGAGCTGGTCAACCATGTGGTCAAGACAATAAAGTAAAGAAAGTGGGGCTAGGAAGTGAGTTCTGAACAGAAGAAATAATAGACTTGGAAAGGAAGGAGAAGGGAGTATGTTTAGGGAGATTCATAATCATTGAGCTCAGCCTAAAGTTCAGCCAAACAATCCACACAGGAAAGAAGAAAGGGAATAAGCATTTATATTGTAACTATTACGTGCTGTGTGCTGTGCTAAGCACGTTTTACAAATTTTATCTCATTTAATCCTCCCATCAATCCTGTGAGGTAAGTGCTGTTAGTATCCCCATTTTACAGTTGAGGAAACTGAAGCTGAGAGAAGCTAAGTAACTTACCCAGGGTCACACAGCTAGGGCGTGTCTGCAGCCAGATTTCAGCTGAAGCATTCCTGACTCCAGGCCCTCTGCTCCATCCATTGAGCTACCAGTTAGCTGCCTCCAAAACCAAGGCGATGAAGGATAGTTAGAGTCCAGAATAAGATAGGCACCCCATAGAACTGGGGTGTGTGTGTGTGTGTGTGTGTAACCCATCTAACTGTCTGCTTATCTATCTATCTATCTAGATCTATCGATTTTTCTCTATCTATAGAGATAGATCGATTGAGCGATAGATAGATCTTGGCCAGGTACTACAGACAGATAAGGATCTAAGCCCAGAATTGAATAGGAGGAAGAGGGTGAGCTGGTTTATACTTGGAAAATTCTCCCCAAATCAAAATTTCATCCCTTTAATTCTAATATTCTCCTGGTGATGCTATGTGGATACACATCATGAAATGCCATAATCTTGAATAAACCAAAGGGCAGAAGCACATGGTAGGTGTAAATAGTCTATGGCAAATTTCCAATGATGAACTCCATGCAAGAAGCAATGCAAAAATGTCAAAGAAATGTATGTCCAGAAAGGAAAGTAAACTGGTCATGTAGCAAGAGCTAGGGATCATAGAGAAACAAACCACTTGCTGGTAATTATAATATTAAAAGAAATAGAAGGACCCACAGCATATTGGATAGACACTCTGGTGGAGGATTTATGGGAAGACATAGACAATAGTTGCATGTGCTGAGAAGTGTTAGGATTGCAATCTGCCTGGTTCAATAGAGCATACACCTAAATGTGATCACAGATCTATTGAAGTGTATGATAATGTGATGATGACAGTGATACTGCTAATGATGATTGCATTTAGGTAGTAAAGAAAAGAGAAAATTCATAGTTATGACTCTTTGGTCACAACCAAGGTGATTTCTTAGTTTTAGGATAGGGACTGAACCTGAGATTTCATTGACATAGTTAACTCCCTCTAGCTATGCAGATTGGCAACTTCCATGCCATTTATTACATTAAAGAGTGGGCCAAGAGTATGTGACCCAGCTTCTCCTGGCTCTGAGACCAACTCTCCATTAAACTGTAATGTCTCTGAACTTTTTGGCTTTAACCCTGTTTTAAGTCTCTCATGCTTGTATTAAGTCTCTCCATCTGGGATTTGGGGATTGGTAAAATGGGTTGGTGTCATTGTAGTGACAATGATGTTAGGAAGAAGACTGATTTTGCTGACAAGGGAATGGAAATTGGAAAGGAGAAAATGCAATGACATTGATTTTACACACGTTGAATTTGAAGTGATAGAAGGGAAACTGATTTGAGACATTCTGTAAGGGCCCAGAAGTACATGAAAGAGGCAAGAGAAGGCAAAAACAGAGTAGAGACTAATAAATGGCAGGAGAGAAAGAATTTCAAGAAGTAGGTCAGAAGTGATTGACAATGTGAAAAGCAACAAAAAATTTGAGGAGGATGAGGAAAGAGCAAAAAAACTTGGATGTAACTGGAAGAATGTGAACTTGGTTGGGGAGGGGAAAACTTTCTGATGAGTAATAAAGAAAGGAATCACTTTTTTGAAAAATTCTTTGCCAAATTTAGTCAAAGTTTCTTGGCTATTTTTAAGATTTCCCAGTTAATGTTGATCCTATAGTTTGGAATTTCACTGATACAAATCTATTCATTCATTCCATTCATTTGCCAAATATTTATTTGGCTCCATGCTAGCAAGTATGGGAAATACAAAGATGAATAAGAAGAATAGAATTTCTGAGCTAGAAGGAATCTTAAAGGACATGTAGTCCAACCTATAAATGAATAGAAATCCCCTCTACAACATATTCGGCAAATGATTACCTAACCTCCCCTTAAAAGTCCTTTAGTGATGGGTAAATAATCATCTATTAAAATAATCCTTTGTACTTTTTGACAGCTCTAATTCTTAGGAACTTTTTCTTTGCATTGCTTCTCATTCTCCCAACTGGAGCCAAGAAGAACTAGTTTAATCCCTTAAGTACATGACAGCCTTTCAAATTCTTAAAGACAAACAGCACTTCCCAAGGTCTTCTCCAGACCATACAGTCCCACTTCCATTTAACTGATCCTTGCATGGTCTCCAGTTTCCTCCTCACCTTGGTTGCCTTCCTTTATATATGCTCCAATTGGCCAATGTCTTTCCTAAAATGCGTCACCCAGAACTGATATTTTTAATTAAAAATTTAAAAATTAAAATTTCAGAAGTGATTTAACCATAGCTAAGGACTGGAGGACTACTGCTTCTCTCATTTTAGACACTATACCTCCATTAACTTAACCTAAGCTTAGCTGGAGAGCCAGTTTTAGAGTCAGGCAGACATTGTTTCAAATCCTACCCCAGGAATATAACAGCTATGTGATCCTCACTAAATTGCTTAACTCCTTTGCAATCCAGCACTATCACTTTAAGAGAATATGCCAACCTGCAATGATAGAAGTCCATCACTGGTAGCTTCCTATGCCAATGAAATCACAGGTATGATTACAAAAACAATTGCATTAGCTCTTTGGGGTCTTACACTATCAGCTCATTTTAAATCTGCATTCAACTAAAATCTCTTATTTCTTTACATGAAAAAAAATCCTCCACAAAGGGTCCTCCCAGAATGCTTTGGCCTTCCTCTAGATTTCTTGATATTTTATAAGTACTACTATAGCAAGCATCAGGACTCTGTGATCCCTAGGTCTTGCTATATGGTGCACTTTCTTTTCTGGTCTACCTTTCGTCACTGTTTTTGATACTGTTACTTTCATGCCTTCTGCCACAAACTGGTTTGAAGAGCAATATATTTGGCCAGCTGGATATATTCACAAATCAGGCCAGAGGCTATAGCTCTTCAGGTGTCTTTGGGGCTAAAGGGTGTCTAGAATCAGTAAAGGGTTAACTCCCTCTTCTGCTAAAAGATAAAAGGAAGCAACAGAAGGGAATCAGTCTTCCAATTCTCATTCACATCAACAAAGAATGAGTTACTAAAGCAGAAATGATGAGAATCTCAGGAGGAAATGACCATTCTATCTTTGAATTCATGATAGAGAGGAGAGGGAAGACAAGCATAATCTGACATATATAGTAGGTTTTAGATGAGACTCTTTCAAAGAGCTCAGAGAAAGAATAAGTCTACAGGAGAAATTGATTAGAAGATTAGAGATTAGAAGAGCTCAAAATGAAATTCTAATGACATAAAAACAATTGTCATCAAGATAAAAGGAACTATCTAAAGCAGAGATTCTTGGTTCCAAGGATTACATGTGTGTGCATATGTATGTACACACATACACATACATATATATGATAACTGTATTTCAATATAATTAATTTCTACATTAATGTCATTTATTTTATTTTATGCACTTAAAACATTATTCTAAAAAAGGGTCCATAGGCTTCATCAAGCTGCCAAAGGGGTCCATCACACAAAATAAGATCAGGAACCTCTAGTCTAAAGAGGTTAGTTTGGATGTCCAGGGAACAATTTTTTTTTCTAAAGTAAGCAAAAAAGATGAAGTGAGAGCAGGCAACATAGGATGAATGTGAAAGAATGGTATGGTTCAGAATAATATCAGCAGTGCCCACCCATGGTGGTGAACAAGATAACATCATAAAATCATGTTACCTTGGTCACAGATTTAACATAAGACAAACCATCATTTCACAAATTCTTCTGAACGAAGATGAAATATGCCACTCACCTCCTGACAGAGAGGTGATGAACTTAAAATACAGAAAGAGACATATGTTTTCATTCACTGCTAAGTATTTTTTTTAAATACTCAATGGGGGAGGGTGGAACCTGGAGGAACCAATTAATTAAAACCAACCCAAGAAAATGAATACTTTTCTTCTTTGTAGTATGTTCTCACTGGGCACACAACCTCCATGTTAACTTTCCTGGCTGTAGATTCTTCCCCAAACTTCATTTCCTACCTCTAGCCCCAACTGTTGGGTTTCACATTCTTAGTAAACTTGGATTTGACCTAGAATGGCCTCCAATTTTCTCTTTCTCTCAAAGACAATGTCCACTTAACCCAGGAGGATTCTTTCTCTAGACCCTAGCAATTGTCCTAAAATCACTAGAACATTTCTTTCTTCAGGGATAACACAACTAAGACTGAAAAGATAAGTTGGGACCAGACTGTGGAGGACTAAGGAGTTTTAATTGAAGGCAATGTATCTGCCCAGTTTCTGTAATATATATATATATATATACATATATATATACATATATATGTATATATATATATATTAATATATATATATGTAATATATATATACACACATATATACATATATTATATATATACATATATACATATATTATATAGACACATATATATATATATTCAAAACCCATTTCTACACATGGAACTGAGAAATTCACTAAGATGGTTCAATTAGCATAGGAAAAAAGAACCCAGACTTTATCCCAGAAGGCGGCAATAAAATGTATGCCTTTCTAATTACCACCCACTGGGAAATATGCCTCGGCTCCTGAAAATGATAGAGGAGCAGAGGTATTATATGCATGCTTTAATATTGCAAATGATGTCAGTAACCATAATGGATAATGCAGCCTTAGGAACCAGAAGAGATCAATTGTGTTAGAAAATTACTAGCTGTGAGGCCCTGAGCAAATAACTTAACCTCTTGCTTCCTCATCTGTAAAATGGAGCTTAAAATAACACCAACCTCACGTGGTGATTGTGGACACCACATGGAATAAGAGATGGAAGGTTCTTTGCTAACCTTAGATCAATATGTAAATTTTAGCTATCATTATAATGGAAACAGCAATGAATATTAAATTAGAAGACATCCTAGTTATTACTTTTATCCAAGTGACCTTGGATTAGTCACCAAAAAAAGTGTGCACTTGAGACATCTCTAACAGAGACAGCTCTAACAGAGCTGATTGCTAAATTTTCAATATGAGCATTTACACTTCAGAAATTGGCAGTCACTACAAATCAAGGCTTAATTTCTTGTTTTGTTGATTGTCTAGGCCAGAAGTGTCAAACTCATGGCCTTTACCTGCAGAATTCCAAAGTGCAGCCCAAACCAGAGAGAAATGTAATTTAAAAAATGTTTAACAAAATAAATAGAAATACATTACAAAATAATTTATTTTACATAATATTAATATTACTAATAGTGTTAATCAATAATTGACATAAAATAATGTTAATTTATGGGGGGGTTTTAGTTAATATGCCATTAGCAGGGATCCATCCCTATAGGTGGCATAGTAGATAGAGTGTCATCCCTAAAGTCCAGAGGACCTGAGTTCAAATTTGGCCTCAGACACTTACTATCTTGGGCAAGTCACTTAATCCTCTTTGCCTCATTTCCTCATCTGTAAAATGAGAAGTAAATGACAAACCCTTCTAGTATATTTGCCAAGAAAACCCCACAAGGGGTCACAAAGAGTCAGACATGAAGGAAAATGATTGGACACCACTACCAGTCTAGACTGTAGAAAGTGTTAAAAATGCAGCTTAAATTTAAACATGTGGGTATGTGTGTGTATTTTTTCAGGTTATTCAACATGTTCCAGCTCACCCCTACATTGCTCTATAAACACTGCTTGAGCTCAGCAGATGTGCAATAGAAGGCTCAGGGAATAAAGTCATCATAGGATTAGAAGTCTGGTGACTGGAGGATGATTATGAGGAAGAGGAAGAGGAAGATGACATTTATATAGTGCTTTAAGGTTTGCAAATAGCTTGACATCCATTATTTCATTTGAGCCTCATCATACCCTTGCACTAAACCCACCTTGGCATCTGTTTCTTCTTTTAATTGAGAGAGGTGGGTTATATGCCCTCTAAAATCTCTTCTGATTTGAATCCTAATGACCTTTGATTTCATCTGTTTGCTTCTTTTTTTTTAAAGCAACTTTTTTTTTTCTTGGCAAGACAGTTGGGGTTAAGTGACTTGCCCAGAATCACACAGCTAGTGTAGTGAGTGTCAAATGTTTGAGGCCAGATTTGAACTCAGGTCCTCCCAACTCCAGGGCCTGTGCTCTCTCCATTGTGCCACCTAGCTGCCCCTCCCCATCTCTGTTTATTTCTGATACAGATAGTGTCTCAGTCTCAGTAGACAATCTTCAGGAATTGCCTTAAGAAAAAAAGGAGAATCATCACCTCATGGTCAACCTTGTGGTGATTAGCCTCTCCAAACTGATTCTATTCAACAAAAACAGTCCATCCCTGAGACCAAATCTGTCTAGGTACCTACAGCTCAGACTTCAAGAATCTCACATCGCCTCGACACCACAAGGAAGTATCAGTAGAGTAATTTAGAAGAGGATATTTTAGTTTATTGAGGGGGAGTAAGTGTGATTTGATCAATGAAGAGAACTTCCAGTAAGGAAATCTTCCCCCTCCCCCAAATATGCAGATTGGCACTTGACCTGCAATTTATAATCTTCAAAGGTCATTTAGGTGCACTGAGAGTTTAACTCACTTGCCCAGGTTCACACAGCCAGAATGTGTTACAAGTGGTACTTGAACCCATGTCTTCCTGACTCCTAATCTAGTTAGTTTGTTTAGAAACCATGATAGTTTCTCTATTCCTGGTTACATGGAAGAATTGGCATGGAATGGTGAATTCAGGGTATACATGAAAAGAATCACTGCCCTCTGGAAGGTGTAATCAACATCTGTCCAAAAGGGGAGGGGCGATGTGTGCTCCCACCTGCAAAATCTTACCTTTGTTTATTAACCTTTTGTATGGCTTCAGCCTTGCCCCGATACCACCTTTTGGTCAATCAGTCAATAAATATTTATTAATTTTTTACTATGTACCAGGCACTGTGCTAAGCACTAGGGGTACAGAAAAAGGTAAAATACAGTCTAATAGGGGAGAAAAAATGCTAATAGCTATGTAAAAAAAAAAAAGTTACGCTATATGAAGGATACATTGGAGCTAAAAAAGAGGGAAGGCACTAGAATTAAGGGGAACCAGGAAAAGGCTTCCAGCAGGTTGAATTTTATCTGGGACTTGAAAAAAGCCAAGGAAACTAGAAGGCAGAGAGGAAGAGGGAGAGTATTCCAATCATGGGGGACAGCCAGCGAAAATGCCCAGAGTTAGGAGAAGTGTCTTCTTTGAGGAGCAGCAAGGAACCTGTATCATACTGACTTTCCCCTGGGGCAACTCTGATGCCCTTTAGCCTCTAACAGAGAAGACTCCACTACATGTGCACATGAATGTATATATGTATGCAAATATTCATGTAGTGTTATGAAGGTTATGTATGTGTGTATATAGGTATATATGCCTATATACACACGTGTGTGTGCAGATACGCATGTAATTTAAGACACTACAAAAATGCCTACACTGTTTGTCCTCCTAACTTCCTACCGAAGGCCTGAAATTCATACATTCACATACCTTGGGCTTGAAGCATTGAAGACGCCTCTTAAAATGGAAATAAGTATGTAATGTGGGATGCACAACATTAGCTTACTATCATATGTTAATAGACTAGAACAGATTAGTTTCACAGATTAGTCCCTGCACCTGGGAGGGCCTCTGAGGGAATGAGACACAGATGGTAGAATCATGCTGACTTAATCATAAGGTTGTGGGCATGATGATTGGGAGGAGTATGTTGGAAATCTCCATGCACAATCATTCGAGGAAATATCTTAATTGTAATTGACACAAAGTTACCTTCTAACAGTTTGGAATAAAGGAAAAAATACTTCAGTTCCTTCAACACACACACACACACACGCGCACACACACACACGGATATACCTGATGTAAGAAAGCAGACCCAAATGAATCACACTGATAGGATTGAAAGGGCAACTTTCTGTCATGAATAGAACAAAATCCCTTTAATTCAAAAGTGACTCCATCTTTGGAATCCAGTAAAGAAGTGTTCAAATCACAAAAGAACCATAAATATGAATTGAGAAATTAATAAAATATTGAACAATGACTTATCATTCTGAAGAGTCTTTCCTTTGGGGTGAAGGGAGGAAATCTAGGACAGAATTTATTGGACCATTGGCCTTGGCCCCAGGGGTCTGTGGAAGGGAATCTCCCAGTACTAGGAAGGAAAAGAAGGGGATAAAGTAAGGGTTATTGGAGCAGGGTCAGAGTCAGCAAGCAAGAGAACCAGAGAAGACATTCTGTTCAGTAATCTTGGCAAGGTTGTCCATTCACTTACATTCCTTCTGCTCCAGGTATGTCTTATACTGTTTGAAGTGCCCCAGTATGTCATCCTTTAGGCAGGAATTTCTATCTGAAAAAGAATGTCAGCTTCACCAGATTGCTAAAAGGTTCCATGACACAAAAAAAGGATATGAAGCCCTGGTTTGAAATCTAGCTTTCTTAGACCTTTTAGGCTGCCTTCACCATCTGGGGCAATGTTCTTGAGGAAGGCAAATGTGTTTAGCAGGTTTCAGCTAGGGTTTCCATTCCTGGGTCATAGCACAACACTGTTATAAGACTGAAGCCAAAACTCCCTTTTTTTTTTTTTCAGTGAATCACCACCATACATGGTGAGTCTTGATTCAGGCATAAGAAATCCTTGTTATGGCATTCAATTATGCTGAATGTAGTGTCATGTAAAAAATCTAATGAGATGAAGTCCCTAGGATCCATACTGTTGATGTGGGAAAAAAACTTCCACACCAGTCTCATCCAAGAAGATCACAGTCTCATAGAAGTTTGGCCAACTGCTGGAAGAAGGTCTCATTTCCGGGACAGGTCACACTGATTGGCAACCCTATTGCCCATAAGCAGTTCTGGGTCACAATTTCAGGGTAGAGAGAGGAACCTGTTGTCAATTACAAGGGAGCTGGGGCCCTGGTCCCAAAGTGGAGAAGAGAATGAGCACTTGTTGCTGCAAGGGACCTAATTACAATATCAGTACCAAGGTGAGTGCTAAAACTTGTGGCTGCCGTAGGGGAGCAGGGTAAAGCACAGAGGGCAGACCAGGATAGAAGTGATCACACCTCTCCCTAGATCCCATGTCCTTGGAAGCACCAAAAACTTGCAGATTTCAAGAATTAGTTCTAAAAACAGCAACAAAAAAACCCCTGAAACTTGGGCAGTGCCTCCTGACCCCCACGGAAGCAGATCTCAACTTCAACATAATGTTCAAAGTCAAGAAATAAGCTGGGAAAATGAGCAAACAACAAAAAATGAACATGACCATAAAAAGCTGCAATAGTGTCAGGGAAGGCCAAGATACAAACTCAGAAGAAGACAATAATGCAAAAATAGCTACAAGCAAAGCCTCAAAAAATGCTAATTGATCCAAGCCCAACAAGAATCTCTGGAAGAGTTAGAGAACAAAATAAGAGTGGTAGAAGAAAAATTAGGAAAAGAAATGAGATTGATGCAAGAAAATTATGAAAAGCGAATTAATAACTTGATAAAAGGGGCACAGAATTATTGAAGAAAATAATGTCGCATTAAACAGAATTAGCATAACAGTAAAAGACACACAAAAGTACACTGAAGAAAAGAACTCCTTAAAAACAAAATAGGCCAAGTGGAAAAGGAGATACAAAAAATCACTGAAGAAAAGAACTTAAAAAGCAGAATTGGCCAAATGGAAAAAAAGGCACAAAAACTCACTGAAGAAAATAATTCCTTATAAAATAGAATTTAGCAAATGAAAGCTAATGACTCCATGAGACATTAAGAAACAATAAAGCAAAGTCAAAAGAATGAAAAAATAGAAAAAAAATGTGAACTATCTCATTGGAAAAACAACTGACCCAGAAAATAGATCAAGGAAGGAAAATTTAAGAATTATGGGACAACTTTAAAGCTATGATAAAAAAAAAGATCCTAGACATCACATTTCAAGAAATTATAAAGGAAAACAGCCCTAATAACTTAGATCCAGAAGGTAAGATAAAAATAGAAAGAATCCACTGACCACCTCATGAAAGAGATCCCAAAAGGAAAATGCCCAGGAATGTTATAACCAAATTTGAGAGCTCCCAAGTCAAGGACAAAATACTTCAAGCAGCCAGAAAGGAACAATTCAGACATTGTGGAACCACAGTCTGGATCACACAAGATTTAGCAGATTCCTCATTAAAGGAATAGAGGACTTGGAATATGATATTCTGGAAGGCAAAGGAGATTGGATTACAACCAACAACTACCTACTCAGAAAAATTTAATGTAATCCTTCAGAGGGGGAAATGGATATTTAATGAAATAGAAAATTTTCAAGCATAACTGATTTTAAAAAAAAGAGCTGAACACAAAATTTGATATTCAAACAGAAGACTCCAGAGAAGCATAAAAAAGGTAAACATGAAAGAATAATTATAAGGGATTTAATAAAGTTAAACTATTTAAATTCCAATATGGGAAGATGATACATGCAACTCCTAAGATCTTTGTAATTAATAGGGTGGTTAGAAGGAATCCATATAGACAGAGGGCATAAGTGTGAGTCTATCATGGTGGGATTGCCTCTTTAAAAGAAAAAGTGAAAGGGTAAGAAAGAGGGATGCATGGAAAGAAGAGAGATGAAGAATGAGGAAAATTTTCACATACAAGAGGCACACAAGGAAGAACTCTTACAGTGGAGAGGAAAATGGGGGGGGGGCAAACAATGCTTGAACCTTACTCTCATCAGAAGTGGTTCAAAGAGGGAAGAAGACTCTGTTGGATATAGAAATCCATCTTACCCAAAAGGGAAGTAGGAGGGGAAGGGGATAAGAGTTCTGGGTTGGGAAAAGATAAAAAAAAAAAAAGGTTATATTAAGAATGGCAGTGGTCAGAAGCAAAACAGGCTTTTATGGAAGAACAGGATTAGAAGAGAGAAAGAAGGATAAATAGAAGAAAATAGGATGGAGGAAAATACATAGTAATCATAACTGAATGGGAATGGGATGAGCTCACTCACAAAATGAAAGTGGATAGCAGAATGGATTAAAAAGAGACTCTAACAAAATGTTTTCAAGAGACACTTGAAACAGAAAGACACAGAGTTAAAGTAAAGGGCTGAAGCAGTCTAATATGCTTTAGCTGAAGTTAAAAAAAAAACAAGATGGGATAGCAATCATCATCTTAAACAAAGTAAAAGCAAAAATACACCTAATTAAAAGAGATAACCAGGGAAATTACATTTTACTAAAAGGCACCATGGACAATGAAGTACTATCATATTTTTCTGATAAAGACCTCATTTCTCAAATATATAGGGAACTGAGTCAATTTTTAATAAAAATAAGAGCCATTCCCCAACTGATAAATGGTCACATCCTATGAATAGCAGTTTTCAGAAAAAAAGAAATCAAAGTATAAAAATGTGGGTACCCTTTGACCCAGCAATAGCGTTTCTAGGGTTGTATCCCAAAGAGATCATAAAAATGGGAAAAGGACCCACATGTACAAAAATATTTATAGCAGCTTTTTTTAGTGGCAGAGAATTGGAAATTGAGGAGATGCCCATCAATTGAGGAATGGCTGAACAAGTTGTGGTATATGAATGTAATGGACTACTATTGTGCTATAAGAAATGATGAGTAAGCAGACTTCAGAAAAACCTGGAAAGCCTTATATGGACTGATGCTGAGTGAAGTGAGCAGAACCAGGAGAATTTTGTACACAGTAACAGCCACATTGTGGGATGACTAGCTTTGATAGACTTAGCTCTTCTCAGCAATGCCAGGATCTAAGATATCTCCAAAAGTCTCATGATGGAAAATCCACATCCAGAGAAACAACTATGGAGTTTGAATGCAGATCAAAGCATATTATTTGCTCCTTTTTTCCTTCTGTTTTGTTTTGTTTCTTCTTTCTTGTGGTTCCTCCTATTGATTATAATTCCTCTTTACAACATGATTAATGTGAAATTATGTTTAATAGGAATATATATGAACAGCCTATATTAGATTGCATGCCATCTTGGGGAAGGAGGTGTGGAAAGAGAAGAAAATTTAAAACTCAAAAGGTAGGGTCAGCTAGATGGTGCAGTGGATAGCGCACCAGCCCTGGAGTCAGGAGAACCTGAGTTCAAATGCATCTCAGACACATGATACTCACTAGCTGTATGACCCTGGGCAAGTCACTTAACCCCAATTGCATAACCAAAAGAAAAAAAAAGAATAAAACAAACAAAAAAAACCTCAAAAGTTTATAGAAGTGATTGTAGAAAACTAAAAATAAATTACTTAATTTGAACAAAAAAGAAATCAAAGCTTTCTACTGTCATATGAAAAATGCTCTAAATCACTATTGATTAGAGAAATGCAAATTAAAACAACTCCAAGGTACCACCTCACAAAAATGACAGATACTGGAGGGCATGAGGGAGAATAGGTAGAAAATAACCTGCTGGTTGAATTGTGAACTGGTCCAATCATTCTGCAGAACAATTTGGAACTATGCCCAAAGAGCTATAAAACTGTGTTCACCCTTTGACCCAGCAATACTAGGTCTGTACCCCCAAAGAGATCAAAGGAAAAGGGGAAAGGACCTATATGTATAAAAATATTTATATCAGCTTTTTGTGCTAGTAAAGAACTGGAAACTGAGGGGATGCTCATCAATTGGGGAATGGATGGAAAAGATGGAGTACTATTGTGCTATAAGAAATGATGTGGAGGGGGGGAGGGTATTCAGAAAAACCTGAGAAGATTTATATAAACTGATACAAAGTGAAGCAAAAAGAACCAGAATATCATTGTGCACAGTAACAGCAATGATGTAATGTTGATTGACTGTGAAAGACTGGGCTAGTCTGATCAATACAATGATCTAAGATAATTCCAAAGAAGTCATGATGAAAAAAGTTCTATCCTCCAAAGAGAGTACTAATAAACTCTGAGTGCAAACTGAAGTATAATTTTCATACTTTTTTGTTATATGGCTGACATAGAAATATGTTTTGCATGATTTCACATGTATAATTAATATCATTTTCCTTGCCTTCTCAGAGGCATGAGGGATATGAGGGAAGGAGGAAGAGAGTTTGGAATTCAAAATTTAAAAAGAAAAGAATACTAAAGATACATAAATAATATTTTTTTAAAAAGAAATAGAGAATGTGTTTTGCCTTTTTAAAAAAAATATTTCTTGTGCTTCTGGGAGCCAAGATGGTGGAGTGAAAAGGTAGTCACTCTTACTCTCCCCTATCAACCTCTGAAAACCCAGAAAATATCACCCCAGAAAAAAAACCCTGGAACACCTGAAGTAGAAGAAAGACAGGGAGCAGCAGTGCAGCAGCAGGTCTCCCAGTGCCTCAGCAAAAATAAGGGAGGCAGAACTACAAGGGGCCCCAGGCCGATAAGTACCCTGCGGCATTCATCTGAAAGGAGGTGAAGAAAACAACCTAAAGGCTTCCTAAAGCCCTGGCCTTGCTGATTCCAACCCAACACCAGGTGAGCTGTTGGAGCCCTGCAGCCTCCAATTGTGAAGAAATCCTGAAGCCCAGGTGGTAGAGCAGGCAAACACCAACACCTGGACCTCCGAGTGCCTCAGTGAGGGGGGGGGAACTGGTGGAAACCAGCTCAGAAAACCACAGGAGCCTCGCACTCCACAGCAAAGGAATCTCCAGTGCATTAGCAGAAAGGGAGACAACACTGCAGGGGCCCCAGGCAGATAAACACCCTGCAGCACCCATCTAAAAGGAGCTGAAGAAAGCTAAAGGAAAGGAAAAGCAGGCAACCTAGAATTGCCTGAAAGTTCCAGCCTTGCTGATTCCAGCCCAACACGAGGTAAGCTGCCAGAAACCTACAGCCTCCAATTGCCAGCATAAGAGGCCCCAGACCAAAGCCAGTGACCAAGACCTAGGCTCCCAACACAAGAAGCTTGGGTCAGTACCCTCTGTTCCCCAGCAGGAGAGCTCAATCTCTTTAAAGGCCAGGGAATAAAGAAACACCATGAGTAAAAAGAAACGTACCATAGATTCATATTATGAGAAGAGTGAAGATCAAGACAGAAATTCTGAAGAGGACAACATTGTCAACAAACCCACATCTGCAACAACAAAAGGGAATATGAACTGGTCTGAAGCCCAAAAAGCCTTCTTAGAAGAGCTCAAGAAGGATTTTAATAGTCAAATGAGAGAGGTAGAAGAGTCCTTCAAAAATACAATTGGCCAATTGGAAAAAAATACACTGAAGAAAACAAGTCCCTAAAAAACACAATTGGCCAATTGAAGAAGGAAGGACAAAAACTAACAGAAGAAAACAATCTGTTAAAAACTAGAATTGGACAAATGGAAACTAATGTCTCTATGAGAGAGCAAGAATCAGTCAAACAGAAACAAAAAAAAGAAAAATAGATGAAAATGTAAAATACCTCATCAGTAAAACAACCGACCTGGAAAATCGACTCAGGAGAGACAATTTAAAAATTATTGGACTACCTGAAAATCATGATGAAAAAAAGAGCCTGGACAGTATCTTTCAGGAAATCATAAAGGAAAACTGCCTGAAGTCCTAGAACCAGAAGGGAAAATAACCATAGAAAGAATCCACTGATCACCACCTGAAAGAGATCCCAAATTGACAACGCCAAGGAATATAATAGCAAAATTCCAAAATTACCAGATGAAAGAGAAGGTGCTGCAAGCAGCCAGAAAGAAAATTTAAATATCATGGAACCACAGTCAGGATTACACAGGACCTTGCAGCTTCTACATTAAAAGACCGCAGGGCATGGAACATGATATTCTGTAAGGCAAAGGAGCTTGGAATGCAGCCAAGGATCAATTACCCAGCAAAAATGAGCATCATTTTTCAAGGGAGGAGGTGGATATTCAACGAAATAGGAGACTTCCAAACTTTCCTGATAAAAAGACCAGAGCTCAACAAAAAATTTGATCTTCAAGTACAGGACTCAAGAAGGACTTAAAAAGGTAAATGGGACAGAAAGATACAATATGTTGTTAATAAGGGGGGGCTGTTTAAACCCCTACAAGGGAATATGAGACTTGCAACCCTTGAGAACTGTATTGTTATTACACCTTGTTAAAGGAGTATACATAAAGAGGGTGGATATTAGTTGACTTTGATGTAATGATAAAAAAAATCTAATCAAGTGGGTTAAATGGATCCAAATAAGTGGATCAATCTGATCTTAGAAAATGTACTGAGAAAGGAGGAGGCAGACAAGGGTAAATTACATTACAGGAAAAGACACAAAATCCTATTACAGCAGAGGGAAAGGGAGGGGGAGCATTGTTTGAACCTTACTCTCATCAGATTTGGCTCAAGAAGGGCATAATATAATCAGTTAGGTATAGAAATCTAACTTGCCCTATAGGCAGTAGGAGGGAAAAGGGGAAAGAAAAGGGAGGGGGAAAGAAAAGGGAGGGGGGAAGAAGGAGGGAGAAGGAGGGAAGAAGAGGAAAGAGTAAGAAAAGGGAAAGGGAAAGGTAATAAAGGGGGAGGGACTGAAGGAGGTGGTCAAAAGCAAAACACTAGTGAAGGGGAAAGGAAAAAGGAGAAAGAAAAGCATAAATGGGGGGAAAAGGATGGAGAAAAAGACACAGATAGTAATCATAACTGTGAATGTGAATGGGATGAACTCTCCCATAAAACGGAAACGGATTGCAGAATGGATTAAAAACCATAATCCTACAATATGTTGTTTACAGGAAACACATTTGAAAAAGAGTGACACATACAGGGTAAAGGTAAAAGGCTGGAGCAGAATATATTATGTGTCAGCTGAAGTAAAAAAGCAGGGGTAGCAATCCTGATCTCAGACAAAGCAAAAGCAAAAATAGATCTAATCAAAAGAGATAAGGAAGGAAACTACATCCTGCTAAAAGGCACCATAGACAATGAAGCAATATCATTACTAAACATATATGCACCAAATGGTATAGCATCCAAATTCTTACAGAGAGAAGTTCAGGGAGTTACAGGAAGAAATAGACAGCAAAACTATACTAGTGGGGGACCTGAACCTCCCCCTCTCTGCACTAGATAAGTCTAACCACAAAATAAACAAGAAAGAAGTTAAGGAGGTGAATAGAACATTAGAAAAGTTAGGTATGATAGACCTCTGGAGAAAACTGAATGGGGATAGAAAGGAATATACTTTTTTCTCAGCAGTACATGGCACATACACAAAAATTGACCATGTACTAGGGCATAAAAACCTCACAATCCAATGCAGAAAGGCAGAAATATTAAATGCATCCTTTTCAGATCATGATGCAATAAAAATTATATGTAATAAAGGGCCATGGAAAGATAGACTAAAAAATAATTGGAAACTAAATAATCTAATCCTAAAAAATGATTGGGTCAAACAACAAATCATAGAAACAATCAATAATTTCATTCAAGAGAATGACAATAATGAGACAACATACCAAAACCTATGGGATGCAGCAAAGCAGTTCTTAGGGGAAGTTTTATATCTCTAAATGCTTACATAAATAAAATAGAAAAAGAGGAGATTAATGAATTGGGCATACAACTAAAAAAACTAGAAAAAGAACAAATTAAAAATCCTCAACTAAACACCAAATTAGAAATATTGAAAACCAAAGGAAAAATTAATAAAATTGAAATTAAGAAAACTATTGAACTAATAAATAAAACTAAGAGCTGGTTTTATGAAAAAACCAATAAAATAGATAAGCCTTTGGTTAATTTAATTAAAAAAAGAAAGAAGAAAACCAAATTACTAGTATCAAGAATGAAAAGGGGAAGCTACCACCAAGGAAGAGGAAATTAAAACAATAATTAGGAATTATTTTGCCCAACTATATGCCAACAAATTTGACAATCTTAGTGAAATGGATACATATTTACAAAAATATAAATTGCCCAGATTAACAAAGAGGAAGTAAAATACTTAAATAACCCCATCTCAGAAAAAGAAATTGAACAAGCCATTGATGAACTCCCTAGGAAAAAATCTCCAGGGCCAGATGGATTTACATGCGAATTCTATCAAACATTTAAAGAACAATTAATTCCAATACTATATAGACTATTTGGGAAAATAGGTGAAGAAGGAGTCTTACCAAATTCTTTTTATGATACAAATATGGTGTTGATAACCTAAACCAGGAAGAGTCAAAATAGAGAAAGAAAATTATAGACCAATTTCTCTAATGAATATAGATGCAAAAATTTTAAACAAAATACTAGCAAGTAGATTGCAGCAACTTATCACAAGAATAATACACTATGACCAGGTAGGATTTATACCAGGAATGCAGGGTTGGTTCAATTATTAGGAAAACTATCAGCATCATTGAGCATATCAACACAAAACCAACAGAAACCACATGATCATCTCAATAGATGCAGAAAAAGCTTTTGATAAAATACAACACCCATTCCTATTAAAAACACTAGAAAGCATAGGTATAAATGGAGTCTTCCTTAAAATAATAAATAGCATTATCTAAAACCTTCAGCAAGCATTATATGTAATGGGGACAGGCTAGAAGCATTTCCAATAAGATCGGGGTGAAACAAGGATGTCCATTATCACCACTGTTATTCAATATTGTACTGGAAACTTAGCTTTAGCAATAAGAGAAGAAAAAGAAATTGAAGGCATTAGAATAGGCAAAGAAGAAACAAAGCTATCACTCTTTGCAGATGACATGATGATATACTTAGAGAATCCTAGAGAATCAAGTAAAAAACTACTTGAAATAATAAACAACTTTAGCAAAGTTGCAGGCTATAAAATAAACCCACATAAATCATCAGCATTTCTATATATTACCAACAAAGCCCAACAGCAAGAGATAGAAAGAGAAATCCCATTTAAACTTACTGTAGACATTATAAAATATTTAGGAGTCTACCTCCGAAACAAACCCAGGAACTCTATGAACACAATTACAAAACACTTTTCACACAAATAAAATCAGATCTAAATAATTGGAAAAACATCAGTTGCTCATGGGTAGGCCGAGCTAATATAATAAAAATGACAATCCTACCTAAGCTAATTTACTTATTCAGTGCCATACCAATCAAACTACCAAAATTATTTTATAGAGTTAGAAAAAATAATAACAAGATTCATTTGGAAAAACAAAAGGTCCAGAATATCAAAGGAACTAATGAAAAGAAATGCAGGGGAAGGTGGCCTAGCAATTCCAGATCTTAAATTGTATTATAAAGCAGCAATCATCAAAACTGCTTGGTACTGGCTAAGAAATAGGGAGGTGGATCAGTGGAATAGGTTAAATATGCAAGACACAGTAGTCAATGACTATAGTAATCTATTATTTGATAAACCCAAAGACCCCAGCTTCTGGGATAAGAACCCACTCTTTGAAAAAAACTGCTGGGAAAACTGGAAAAGAGTATGGCAGAAACTAGGCATAGACCCAAATCTCACACCATATACCAAAATAAAGTCAAAATGGGTTCATGACTTAGATATAAAGGCTGATACCATAAGTAAACTGGGAGAACAAGGAATAGTTTACCTATCAGATCTATGGAGAACAGAAGAATTCATGACCAAACAGGAGATAGAGAACATTATGAAAAGCAAAATGGATAATTTTGATTACATTAAATTGAAAAGTTTTTGCACAAACAAAGCCAATGCAACTAAGATTAGAAGGAAGGTAGAAAATTGGGAAAGAATTTTTACAACCAGTCTCTCTGATAAAGGCCTCATTTCTAAAATATAGAGAATTAAGACAAATTTATAAGAACACAAGCCATTCCCCAATTGATAAATGGTCAAAGGATATGAACAGACAGTTCTCAGATGAAGAAATTAAAGCCATCTATAGTCATATGAAAAAATGCTCTAAATCGTTATTGATTAGAGAAATGCAAATCAAAACAACTCTGAGGTACCACATCACACCTATCAGATTGGCCAACATGACAAAACAGGAAAATGATAAATGTTGGAAGATGTGGGAAAATTGGAACACTAATACATTGTTGGTGGAGTTGTGAAATGATCCAACCATTTTGGAGAACAATTTGGAACTATGCCCAAAGGGCTACAAAAATGTGCATACCCTTTGATCCAGCAATAGCACTTCTAGGGCTATATCCCAAAGAGATCAAACAAATGGGAAAAGGACCCACATGTACAAAAATATTCATAGCAGCTCTTTTGTGGTGGCAAAGAATTGGAAATTGAGAGGATGCCCATCAATTGGGGAATGGCTGACCAAGTTGTGGTATATGAATGTAATGGAATACTATTGTGCTACAAGAAATGAGGAACAGGCTGACTTCAGAAAAACTTGGAAAGACTTATATGGTCTGATGCTGAGTGAAGTGAGCAAAACCAAGAGGACTTTGTACACAATAACAGCCATGTTATGCAATGACTATTGTTAAACTGAACCCTTCTCAGCATTACAAGGATCTAAGACATCTCCAGAGGCCTTGTAATGGAAAATGCTGTCCACATCCAAAGAAAGAACTATGGAAGTCGAATCGCTATCACTTATTTTTATCTTCTGTTGAGTTTTGTTTCATCTTTCTGATGGTTCCTCCTATTGGTTTTGATTTTTACTTACAACTTCACTAATGTGAAAATATGTTTAATGGTATGTAAATGTAAAGCCTATCAGATTGTGCATCTTGGGAGGTGGGGGGGAGGAAGGGGAGAAAAATTTTCAACTCAAAAGCATATGGAAGTGATTGTTGATAAATCAAAATAAATTAATAAAATTTAAAAAAATATATTTCTCAGTGCTAAGCACAGTGCTAGTACACATAGCAGACATTTAACAAGTGTTTATTGCCTGACTGATTCCATGCTACATAAGTTCCTTGAGGGTAGGGACTGTTTGTTATTGTTTTTGTATTCCTAGCTTCTAGCACAGAGCCCCACCTATAGCAGGTACTTAATAAATACTAATTAATAAATTTATTCATTCTCTCGGCACTAATTTCCTCATCTGCAAAATGATGATGGGAAATATGGGGGGGGAGGGGAAGGTAGACTTCAGGTCTAAATCTAAATGATCCTATCAGCTCATCTGAGATGGGAACAAATGCAGAGCCAAGAAGAAACCTGAGAGAATAATCTATCCTGTTGGCCTCTTCATTGAGATGAAGCCTCTGTCCACAGCTTACCCTCTGGGTCAGCCTAAATGGTTATCAAGCCATCACATTCCTGTAGACAACAGGGCTTAGCTCCAGCAGTGTCTTTCTTCTCTTTGTGTCTGTCTTCAGTGCTTCAGTGGGTGCTCAATAAATGCTGGAATGTAATTGCATGCCAACTATCCTTTGCAAGCAAAAAGGCCTTAGAAGCCATAAGTGGGAAAGGTTCATGATGAACACAGATATTTAAACAGACAACAAGTCTAATTTGAGACTGGTAATTTTGAATATAGTCCTTGGGGACAACAACCCTATTGCACCATATGCAGCCAGCAGAAGTAAATACTGTGCTAAATAAAAGCAGGAAAGATGCCTTTTTCTAGCACAAGGAGGATTAGTTAATTATTCACTGAATCCCACTCCTAACTTACACTAACTAGAACATTGCCATTTACAGCTTTTGCAGCTATCTGGGGACTTAGTCTTACCTGCAGAGATGCTTAAAGATACCACACTGAAAAATGAATTCTGATTGGGCTGCATCATCAGAAGCCCTCAGAGCTTGTGTATTTTCACATGTGACTAACTCTCTGCTCTCCCACCAGAATCACATCACCTTCTTTACTTACTACAAACAAAAATGCTAGGAGAATGTTAGGGAAGATAACATGACACAAAGACACATGAGTAAGACACAGAAACCCATAAATAGAGAAAATCAGAGACAAGAACTCAGAACACGAGCTCGTAGAATTTGGAACAGAATTTAATGCAGAAAATGTTCCTTGAGCTACTTTGTGGAATAACAGGTACCCAGCTCCTGCCCCTCAAGAAAAGGGGAACATACAAAGACACAAAATTTTTTGCCTTACCTAATGGACACATTCCACTTTTGCAGAAAGAAGTGCTTTACTCTCATGTCAGTACTTTGCTCTATAGGCTCCCTACCTCAAACAGAGAAACAGTTGCTGTCCTTTTAAGTACAAAATTTTGCAATTTAGAAGTGCCATGGGCACTTGGGGTTGCCCTCATTTCAGTGCCTATTGATAAAGCAATACATACTCCTAGGGAAAGTTGTTTTCCTTGCCATTTGAAGATCGCCATATGTATATGTTGCTATGACCAATTCATGGTCACCAACCCTCTCTTTTGTACCCTTGTAAAGACGAATCAGAGCAGTGAGGTGGTGTAGTGGATAGAGCACTAGCCCTGGAGTCAGGAGGATCTGAGTTCAAATCCAGTCTCAGACACTTACTAGCTATGTGACCATAGGCATGTCACTTAACCCTGATTGCCCCCCCCAAAAAATGATGAATCTTTGTCCAGAAATCCTGTGTTCTTTTGACACTCATATCCTTTGTTAAGCCCAAACCCTTTCCTTGCTCACAAAAGTTCTTGTCCTCTCCCTGCCCATTTTCAGGATTTCAGACATGCAGAATCTCAGAGTTGGAAGGTTCATCTACTCCAGTGTTTCTTACCCTTTTTTTGTTATGAACTCCTTTGTCAGTCTGGTGAAGTCTATAAACCTCTTCTCAGAATAAAGGTCTTAAAAATATTTCTATTGAAAGAAAAGCTTAATTTTTCCAACCCAAATTTATAGACCCACTGAAATTTATCCATGGACTCCTTGGGGGGTTGGGGAGAGGAGACAGTGTACTCTAAGTTAAGAATTCCTGCTGTACTTTGACCCGTGCCTAAACAGAAATTCCCTTTATGACATACATGATTAATAAGTATACAGAATTTCTTCAAATACCTCCACCAAGGGGGAACCCATTACTTCCCAAGGGAGCCCAATTCACTGTGGGCTTATCTAAGCAGAAAATCCTAATTCTGATCCCTCTTCACATACTTAAAGACAAATAACAAATTCTCTCCTAAGCCTTTTCTTTTGCAGGTCAAACATCTCTATTTCTTTTACCACCTTAAGACATGGTTCCCATCTAGCCTCTACAGCATCCTGCTCGCCCTCTTCCAGACATGTTCTAGCTTCTCCAAGTCCTCCTCAAGAAGCAGCATATAGAAGTGAAAACGAAGTGTGATCAGGACAGGGACCTATTACCTCCCTTATTTCTGTCTTGTCTATACACTGCTATTGCTTCTTAGTCATCCACGATGATGCGAACTTGATATAATAATAAATATATAATGTATAAAATATAAATAATAATAAAATAATAATAACTAATATAGTGTTTTGAGGTTTGCTAAGCACTTCATAAATGCTATTTCATTTTATTCTCACAATAATCCTAAGAAGTAGGTGCTATTTTCATCGCCCTTCTGCAGGTGAAGAAACTGGGGCAAAGAGAAGGTTAAGTGATTTGCCCAGAGTCACACAGCTAGTAAATGTCTGCAGCAGGATTTGAACTCATCTTTCTGATTACAAGTCCTGCGTTCTATTTGTTGTGCCACCTAACTACTAAAGCTGTCCTTCATTGCTTATGCCATCCCTTTAGGCAATTATCTTAATTTGCCTTAGTTCTTGTAGCTGCTTGGCTAGCTTTACAGTTATGCATTCCCTACATTGGTTCTTCACAGTGGTGAGTGGAGGAGTTGCCTATGGGTTTTGGCAGCACACCAGGTTCTTGTGGGTAGGGATCCCATCTTGCGTTTAGGATAGAGATGAGCAACAGGAGTCCTGCTACACTTTGCCACTCAGAAACCTTTAGTAGTTCTCTTATTTCCTGCTGAATAAAGCACTCATTCCTTAGCCTGGTATTCAAAACTGTCATCACTAGTGGATATGAGGTGAATAATCAGGGCTTTTGTAGTATTTGGTGGTAATATTGAACAATCTATGGATAGATAGCCACAGGTCCTAGTTCTACTCTCTGTGGATAAATAGATATAACAGTACTTCATGGACCCAGGACCTGAAGTTTATAATATCAAATACACAGGTAATGGCCTCCTATTTCTGCCTGGTCTCTGCCTCTTGTCTGCCTCCAATGCAACCAACATAGAATGATCTAGGAGGGCCAAGACCTACTTAATATAGGTAGCAAAGGGCAAGAGGATACGTGGAAGTCTATGGTCCAGGGTTTAAGGTATCAGATGATTCCCTACAACTTTTTGAAGGAAAGGAGGAAGAAGCTAAAGTGGTAAACCTCTCCATTAATTTGATTGTGGACACAATGACAATCTACTATGTTTTAGGGTCAATGAAATACAAAACAGCTTGTGAATTAGATCTGGTTTTAAATTCTTTAGCCCTAGACCTCAAGCTATATAACAACACAGAACCTCCGGTTCCAGAAATGTATAACATCAGTGTTCTCCACATAGTCAGAAATTCTCTAGCCTTCTTACATGCAGACTTTTATTCTACAGCCTCCAGAGCTCTTTATAGGCTGGAAGAGAAAGCCACCTTAAGAGAAGCATAGTTCTGAGGCAGCCAGGTGGTGTAGTGGATAGAGCACCAGCCCTGGATTCAGGAGGACCTGGGTTCAAATCCGGCCTCAGACACATGACACTTACTAGCTGTGTTAACCCTGGGCAAGTCACTTAATGCCATTGCTAGCCAAAAGAAAAAAGAAAAAAAAGAAAAGAAAAGAAACATAGTTCCAGAACTAGGAAGGCCTCACTATACTCTTCCTGGTCAGACTACATCCAGAGTATTGTGTTCAGGTGGGAACATTTAGCCTGGAGTACAGTAGATTTAGGCAGGGAGAGGGAAGGAAGACATGATAAGTGACATTAAGTATTTGCAGATCTGACAGATGGAAGATATTTGTTCTAACACACTTAACCATATGACATTATTATATGACTATCACAGCTGAGTGAGAGCAATAGTCTCAGGGAACTCAGACCCAGGTTAGAGCAGTAATTGAGAAGAAAATAAGAGAGGCCATGGAAAAAGGGAGAACACTAAAAAAAAACTTCCCCTACTTCACAATCTTTTCAAAATCAACCCTGCCTATATTCTCTGATAGACTATTGGCAAATAACTACCCAGTGTGTTTAATACCCTCTATGCTCAAGTTATTTCTTCACCAAGAGCCGTTAGCTTCATAAACCAGGCTATGTAAAAGGTAGCCACAAGCTTAGCCCCCTGATGGAAGGGGTGCATCATGTTTACAACTGATAGATGGAGACGGCGTTAAAGTACATAGTCTTGATATAAGCTTAAGAAGAGTTAAACCTAGTCCTAGTCCAAGACCACAATGTTCTTGTCATTGTTACTGTCTTGCTCCTGGAGCTTAAAGACAACTCACTGGGCTTTTGAAAGTTAGAGAGATTTCTTTTTCAGGGAAGTATCAGTCCAAAGAAGGGATGACCTAGAGAGTAGCTACTTTATTTCAGCACACAGCAGATGCCTTTACAAAGGCTCCACAAATATCAAAAAGGTTTATGATTTGATTTTGTTTTGTAGTCATTACTATTTGAAGAAAATGTACCCTTCCTATGGTAGGAACAATAGCCTAAATCTTGCTCCCCATGCAAATAAAGTTAATTTTCCTTAAAAGGTATTGAAAACATCCTTGAGATTTTATTGGCTCAAAACATCAAAAGTTAGGACATTGAAAATGCTTTTTCATTGCCTCTGTACATAATGGCCATGGGGAGCTTTAGGCACACTCTTAAGGTTGGCTGGTAAAACATTATGGGCAACTCATTTGAATCAACTCAAAGTGTCCTCAATTCCTATTCTTGTTGAATATCCTTCTCCTTTCAGCTAAGTTAATCTCCTTTCATTAACTATTGAATGATATATAAGGAGTGTCCCCTTCGGTACAAATATCAAACATAAACTACCAGGTTCATCCCAGAATAAACACACACACACACACACACACACACGTACATACCAGGTCAGATAATTATCCTCTTGTGTTTAATACTTGAGCTATTTTAAATACTCCATGCTACAGAACAACTAATACCAGTTTTTGTTACTGACTGTGCATCCTCCTATTTGTTCCTGAGGACTCTGAATAAAGAGCTCCATAGTACCACTCTGAACTAAACAGAATAAGGTATAAGTTTCTCCTTAAATGACAACAGCCCTCTACTATTTATTTTCCAGTTTCTATTTTACAGATATGCAAAATGTTTATAAAACATTTACGTGTTGATACAAAATAAATATATTCATAATATATTATACATGTCCATATATGTCTATATTATATAACATATACCTAAATATCTCTATATAATTATAAATTATATTATGTAATACTATTATAACTAGTGTATGATTGAGCATATATTAGACATATTAATAAAATTGTATAATTATATTATAAATTAATTATGTTAATAATGTCAATCTTGAGGTAGACTAGTACATATAGAAATTACTAGAAGTTGTAAAGAGATAGATTTCAACCCAATTGAGGGGAAAATCTCCCAAATATCAGAACCATTCAAAAGTGAAATGGGCTACCTTGGGAGACAGTGGGGTTCCTTGCCATCGGAGCTCTTCAAGTGTTGGCTGGAGAGTCAGTTATTAGATCTGTTGTAAAGGACACTCCTGTTCAAACAGAAATTGTACTACATATCCTTGGAGGCCCTTTTCTATCTCTGGGATTATGTAAAACTCACTTAGTGAAGCCTATAACACATTTTCTCTCCATGTTAACAAGAGACAGTGTAATGTCAAAGAAAGAGCAATCAAGAGGTCCTAGATTTTCAACTTAACATCACTACTAACCATGTATGTCACCTTGGGCACATATTTCACCTTTCTGGGCTTCAATTTCCTCATCTATGAAATGAAGGGATTATAGTCAGGTGGTACAGAGTCAGGAAAACCTGGGTTCTAAATCTGACTTCAAACCCTTAGTAGCTGTGTGATCTTGAGCAAATCACTTAACCTCTGCCTGCCTCAGATTCTTCCACTGTAAGATTGGAATAATAATAGCACCTACCTGACAAAATTTTTTTGAGGATAAAATGAGATAATATTTTAAGGAGAATTGAAAATCTTAAAGTACTATATAAATGCCATCATCATCATCATTGTCATCATCAGCCTCATTACCATCATCTCTAAATCCCTTTCTAGCTTGAAAACTCTGATTCGATAAAATGTATGTAGTATCTAATGTATACAGAGCCTTGAACAGTGTGCTAGCAGTGGATAGCCATGTAGTGTTGGAACATGGGGAGGAGAAGCAAAGGATCAAGAAGATATGGCTCCTAGCATTGGGTTACTTTACTACCTAAATGAATAGAGAAGACTGGCACAGAACTCAAGTTATTTTGAATTTGGGATTCGAGTATGTTGATTCAATCCAACAGACTTTTTTGATTTATACTTTTCTTGGCTAACTTCCTTCCCTACCCTCCAAAACCCAGAATGGTCTTTATGCTGGTCAGCCAATGGAGGTAGTAAGAGAGAACTTAGCTGTCCTTGGTACGTTCAAATCTTCAGGCCCAGATTGACTAGATTCTAGGGCATTAAAAGGAATGTCAGATATTATTATGGAACCACTGACTGCTCCTTGATCATGGAAAATAAGAGTGATGTTAGGAACTCGAGAGGGGCAAATGTTAATCTGAGTTTAAAAATGGGAAACAGGTAACATCTGTCAACTAAAAGCCAATGAGCTGGATTTCAATCCCTAACTAAATTCTAGATCATATTATTAAAGTCAAGATTATTGACGATCTAAAAAAGGAAGCAGGAATCATAAAGCTTTAGGAGGGCTTGATTAAGAACAGGTCATGTCTGACTAACCTTATTTTCCTTTTTTTATAAGGTTATAAGACTGGTAGTTGAGGTGAACTAGATGAGTAGATAATGGATTAGATATTGACTAATGCTAGATGAACTTATAGTTTATTGAATGACCAGATCTAATGAGTCATTAATTGATCAGTATCAACTTGGAAGGAGATCTCTAGTGGAGCCCCCAGGCATGCATCCTTGACTTTGTATTATTAAACATTTTTGTCAAAGATTCAATGAAAGTATAGATGATATATCTCTCACATTTTCAGATGACACAAATCTGGGACAAATCTGTCATATTAGGTGATAGAGTGATTGTAAGGTGATCCAAAAATATCTCAACAGGTTAGAATGATAAATATAATTTATTCTGAATATATTGAATAAAAATAGACTTAAATCTGACACTTGGGTTTAAAGGAACAACTTTATAACTACAAAATGGAGAAGCAATGGTTAGACAGAATCTCATTTAAAAAATATTGGGATGGGGGCAGAATTAGTGTAACACAAGCTCAATGAGTCACTAAACAATATGGCAGCAAGAAAAGCTGATTTATTTCAGCCACATAATGGCTGTTTCAAGCATGTCTCCTGTAAACACATATTTTTGGAATCTAGTTCCTAATATATTCTGCTGTTTACTTCTGTTTTATGGGTGAGTCCATCCCATTCACATTTACAGTTATGATTATTAACTATGTATTTCCTTCTATGCAATTTTCTGTTAATAGTTCTCTCTGTGTCTGTCTCTATTCTTTTACTTTTTGCTGTTTAAGAGTTTGTTTTGCTTCTGACCACTTCCTCCCTAAATCCACTTTTCCTTTTATCACTCCCTTCCTTTCTCTTATCCCCTTCCCCTCCTATTTCCCTGTTGGGGAAGTTACATACATTTCTATACCCAATTCTGTGTGTGTGTGTGTGTGTGTGTGTGTGTGTGTGTGTGTGTGTTTATACTTCCTTCTCTGAACCAATGCAGATGAGAGTAAGGTTCAAATACTGCCTGACATCCCCCATTTTCCCCTTCACTGTAAAAAGTCTTCTTTGCATGCCTCTTTTTTTGTGAGATAATTTTCCCCATTTTTCTTCTCCCTTCTCATTTCTCTCAGGGCATCCTTTATTCTCATCCCTTCATTTTTTTTTGCTTTTTTGGTGAGGCAATCAGGGTTAAGTGACTTGCCCAAGGTCATATAGCTAGTAAGTGTCAAGTATCTGAGGTAGGATTTGAACTCAGGTCCTCCTGACTCCAAGGCCAGAGCTCTATCCATTGCTCCACCTAGCGGTCACCATCCCTTCATTTTTTAAAGATCATCCCAATGTAATAACTCAGATCCATGCCTCTTTCTAGGTATATTGTTTCTAACTGCCCCAATAATGATAAAGTTCTTAGAAGTTACATGTATCATCTTCCTCTATAGGGATGCAAACAGTTTAAACTTATTGAGTCCCTTATGATTTCTCATTTGTATTTGCCTTTTTATGCTTCTCTTGAGTCTCTCTGTTTGAATGTCAAATTTTCTATTCTGCTCTGGTCTTTTCATCAAAATGCTTGAAAGTCCTCTATTTCATTAAATATCTATTTTCCCCCTGAAGGATTACACTCAAGTTTTGTCAGGTAGGTTATTCGTGCTTGTAATCCTATCTCCTTTGCCTTCTGGAATATCATCTTCCACTCTTTCTGCTTCTTTAACATGGAAGCTAGTAAATCTTGTGTGATTCTGACTGTGGCTCCACAATATTTGAATTGTTTCTTTCTGACTGCTTGTAGTATTTTCTGCTTAACCTGGGAACCCTGGAATTTGGCTATAATATTCCTGGGAGTTTTCCTTTTTAAATCTCCCTCAGAAGGTGGATTCTTTCAATTTCTGTTTTACCCTCTGGGTCTAATATATCAGAGCAGTTTTCCTTGATACCCTCAGGATTGTTGTGAAGATAAAATGAAATAATATATGTAAAGTGCTTTTCAAACTTTAAAGTACCATATAAATGATAGCAATTATTATTATTATTATTATTATAAGTATTATTATAGGGAGTTATGACAAAACTTGCACAAAGTTGAGGTTTAATCAAAGTGTGTTGAATCAAATCCCTTGAAACAAATAAAGCAACCATACATAGACACTCCCATGATATATCCTTTGCCCCCACCTCCAAAAATATCCTTAACAACTAAAGGAAAAATTAATGCCTTGAAACCAATTCAATCTTTCTTTTGTGAATAGAACATTATGAATATTTTGAGAGGCGATGTCTTAGCAATGAATTTGAATACATAGGTTTGAGTTTCTGATTTAATCCTTTCTATATATCCTTGGATGGGTCACTTAGTCTCTCTCTGCTTCAGCTTCCTCTGGGAAAAAAAGGAACCTATATTTGCCCTACCTACTTGACATCATCGTGAGAATCAAAATAAGATAGTGCATAATAAAGTGCTTTGTAATTAATAGATGTTTTACAAAGATACGTTTTCAATATTTTTTTTTACTTCAGCAGGAAAAAAAGAGACCTGAGATGGGTCAGCCTCCCACTGCTGCCATCAAACACTTGCTCCCAGTCAACTATTCCAGTAATGTTTTAAATATACTCAATCCAGAAAAGAACACTGACGAGAAAGTTCCACAATGGGAAAACAGATTGGATCAAGTCCAGAACCTCATCAAACCACTCTGAATTCCAAAGACTCTTTGAGTCATATTTGAGTTGACTCTTGGCAAAAAAAAAAAAAAGATTTTCTTGTTTCCAAGATCTGTTAAAAAGGGACCTCAAGAGCATCTTAGACATCAAAATAGTATTATGAATTATAAACAAATTAATCCAAAAATCCATAGTACATAGCTTCAATCTCTCCTTCACTAAGTACAGGGGTCCAAAAGGAAGGAAATGTTGTTAGTCAATCAGTCAACAAGCATTATTAAACTGTTACTGTGTGTCAGGCACAGGGCTTTGTTCTGGAGTTACAAACAAAGGCAAAAATAGTCCCTGCTCTCAACAAGTTTATACTCAAATGATGGAGATAACAAGTTTAAAAAAAACAACAACCTAGGTACATACCAGTTTTATACATAGTAGATGGAAAATAGTCTGAAAGAAGAAGATACTAGCCCCTGGGAGACCAGGAAAGGCCTCCTACAGAAGGTAGGATTTGAGTTCCCTTGAAGGAGGCCAGGAAAGTTAATGGAGGATGTGAGAGAGGAGAGTATTCCAGGCGTAGGAGACAGTCAGTGCAAAGGCATGTAGACAAATGGGCTGAGGCCTCTAAGTGTTCACAGCTCAACCATGTCCTCCCACTGCTCCAAGGAGCAAATCTCTCCAAAGGGAGGGGTGGGGAGAAGCCTTCTGAGAGCTTCTCCTTGTTTCCTCTTCATGCCATTCCCAGCTCTACTCCACCCCTTGAAAAAGTAAACTGACTGTTAAGGACTATGTTAGCCCCGATGAGTAAGAGAGTTGTGTTTTTTTGGTAGTACAAACTTAATTTTTCAACCATCTTATCAGTTAGAAATGTGATGTTAGCTGACTATATTCTCATGACCCTGAGGAGTTGGCCTCATCTAGGCACATATGCTATAGAAAGCCTTATTGTTTTCTATAGGTGTTGTCTTCTTAATATGGCCTAGTGTGTCACTGAAAGCTCATTACAAAACATCTTTAATAATGTCACTCTTCTATTCAGGCCCTTCAGCAGTTCTCTGTCGTCTACTTGAGTAACCTTTAAATTCCTTGCCTGACAATCAAGACTTTACAACATCTGGTATAGTTAGATGACCTTCATGTTTTCAGTCTATTTCATGTGATTCTCCCTCACACCACTACAATCCTGTCAAATGGAACTACTTATTTTACCCTATCTGCATCTGGAGGATTCCCCAAGTTTATTCTTTTGTACTTGTGCCTGAAATAGTTTTCCTCTTCTATCTTTGCCTATTAGAATAGCATCCAAACAATCTTCAAAGCCCAGTTCAAATGTCATCTTATCTTATTTACGCATTCAATAAACATTTATTAAGCATCCATTGGGTGGGGAGCCCTGAGCTAGCGTGGGGGAGGGGGGTGGGGAATCAAGAACAGAAAGTTTAGGGAAGACATGGTCTTTGTTGTAAAAAAAAAAAAGGCAAAAGAGCAAAAAAAAAAAACCCAAAACCCAAAAAAACAAAAATACAAACGGATAGGGAATTAGAGAGTTGCAAAATATAGTATTCTACGGCATTAAAAGGGAAATAAAAAGGGTTTTTTCTTAGCTCTACCATCAGGACTATCCCTTCCATGGGGATTTACACATTTCTTATGTCCTTCTCATGTGTAAGAGTTATTTGTGTATGCTCTCTGTCTCCTACTCCCCATGCTAAACTATTGGAAACCATCTCTTCTTGAGCCACCTATACCACCATCTCTCCTTCCTTCTCAGCAAAAGGACCTTTCCTTCTGCTTCATAAAAATGAGGTCAAATATTGTAATGGCCATCTTTTTTCCCAATTCTACACATCAAATCACCTGCTGCATCCTGGGCCATCACCAGTCATCTTGACTTTTGTCTTGCCACTGACCTTCGATAAGAGACACTAATGACTTTGTGCAACTCTGCCTCATTAAATCCAATTCAAGGACAAGTCAAGATATCACCCAATGATGTCATTGATCCTCTTTGAAAATGAAGGGCAGGTATGTAAATGTAAAGCCTATATCAGATTATGCACCGTCTTGGGGAGGGTGGAGGGCAGGAAGGGGGAGAAAATTTTCGACTCAAAAGTATATGGAAGTGATTGTTGATAAATCAAAATAAATTAATAAAATTTTAAAAAATAAACATACACACAGAAAAAAAAAATGAAGGGCAAACAACACATCAAATCCCTTCAACAGCATTCCTGTTTTCTCCTCCATTGCTCCAGTCTTAAAGAAGTGACCTTCTCCTTGCCAATACCAACTCTTCCAATAATGCCTTACTGCCTCCTCCAAAATCTCTTTTCAACCATCTCTTCTCTCTCCCTAATTTTCAGTTCTTTCATATCCACAGACTACTTGCCTACTATCTACAAACATGTTCTGATTTCTCCCATGTATTACAAAATTTTTTTTCTCTCAACCCTATCACTTCTTCTAGCTATTCTCCAATATCTTTCCTCCTTTATACAACCAAACCCCTAGAAAATGCTTTGTAAACTTTGCCTTTCATTTTCTCTTCCCACTACTCAACCTCTTTCAGTCAGTCCTCTGAGTCTAACTTTCTCATTACTCTATTGTTACCAGTAATCTTTTAAAAATAAAATTTATTGATTTATTTTGCTTCTATATCATCTAATCTCCCAATGTATCTTTCTCTTTTCACCCTCCAAAGAATGATTTCTTATAACAAATAGTAAAGGGGAAGCAACAGTTCAGCTAAATTCACCCATTGAAAAAATCTGACATTATATGCTAAGTTCTATGAGTGCAGTCCCCTACTTCAGCAAAGAAATGAAGAGCCATGCCTTTGAGGTTTTTCTTCTTTGGGATCAAGCTGGGTCATTATAATTTTAAAGCACTCATTTTAAGTTGTTTTGCTGTCATTGTTTCCTTTTGAACTGTTGTAGTCATTGTACATATTGTTTCTGTTACTTCACTTCAAATAAGCCTTCCTACGTTTCTCTGTAATCATTACATTAAATTTTTCTTGCAGCAAAGTGACAATCCATTTCATTCATTATCACAATTTGTTTAGCTGTTTCCCAGTCTATGAATATATACTTTATTTTTAGGGTTTTTTCCTACTACTAAAAATGCTGTTATAAATATTTTGGTATATGGAATATTTCTCCTTTCCATTGACCTCTTTAGGGTATCTGCTTAGCAGTGGAATCTCTGGGTCAAAGGTTACAGACATTGTGGTCAGTTTCTTCAAGTAATTCCACATTGCTTTCCAGAGTGATCAAAAAATTCATACCTCTACCTACAGGGAATAGTATGCCTATCTTTCCATAATACCTCACCTCCAGTATTAAATATTCCCATCTTTTGTCATCTTAACTGGATGCTTTATGAAACCTGTTATTTTTATTTGCATTTTTCTTATTAGTGATTTGGAATAGTCTTTCATGTGGTGAATAGTTTCCAATTATTCTTCCTAGGCCTGTTTATTCAGATTCTGTTGTTGCTTGTCCTTCATTTTTGAAGAGGATTAAAGACATCATAAGGTGATGTTTTGACTTGAACATAAATTGGATTTAAGTGAGGCAGTGAGCTCAAAGTCATCATCCTCACTTTCTCTCTTTCAGAGTCATCAAAGTCCAGTAGCAGGTCAAAAGTCAAGACAACTGGTAATGGCCCTGGCAATAGCCTAGGATGTTGTGGACGACCTGGGTATCTTTGATGTCTGACCAAGCTCTAAGTGCTCCACAGCACTTGCATTAGTCGCCTTCATGGCTGTTGGAACAAATTGTTCTCAACTGCCCATTCCCCAGGGAGAAGCCTTCATGTGCTTGGAGTAGACATCTCTCTGACTCACTGACAGGTTTGAGACCTAAAAGTTACCTTCAACTTTGTTTAACCTGCCTGCTGAGATGTTTTACAAGGTGTGGCCACTGAATGTGCTACAGTTTCTTGAAACCACAAGCTAAAGTTTGGTGAAGGTGGACACCAAAGATAGATGAGCAGCCCTGGAAAAGGGCTCAGCAAGCCCTCATACCAGAGGCGCTAGTCATCCCTGAACACGCCATAGACAGCTTTGCCTCCCATCTATTGGGAAAAGGCCTTTGGTCATACATCTTTCTATTATCTGACTGAATATTTTGGCTATCGGAACATTATCAGAGATATTTGATACAAAGATTTTCCCAAATGAATGCTTCTCTTTTTATTCCGATTGCATTCTTTTTGTTCAAGTAAGTGTTCGATTTAATTAAAAATTTAATTTAATGTGATTTTTAAAAAATTATGTACTTTCTCCTTTGTAATTGCTTTTCTCCTTTATTTAAGAATTCTTCCTGTAGCCATAGCTGTGAAGTGTACCTGATCCGTTTCTCTTCTCATTTATGTTTTTGTGGTCAGATCTTTCATTTGACCTTTTGTCCAATTGAATTTATTGTGGTAAATGATGTCAGATATTGGCCTGAAACTAATTTCTCCCAGACCATTTTCCAATTTTCCCAGCAATTTTTGTCAAACATGGAATAACCAATTGCTACAGGACATCTCCATTTATATTTCATTTTGACATTCCGCAGTCCATGTATCCAAAACAGAAACCATCTCTTGTCTTAAACACAGCTCTTCCTAACTTTGCAATTGATGGCACAATACATTTTTAGGTACTGAAGTCTTATCCTCAGAGTCATCCTCAACTCTTCCCTCCCCCTTACTCTTTCTATCCAGTGAATTACCAAGTCTTGTTGATTCACCTTCATAACATCTGTCTTCTTTCCACTCATAAAACCGTGATGTTAGTTTAGGCTCTCATCTCTTCTTGGCTAGACTATTACAATTCTCTCCTAGTTGACCTTCCTACATGCAAGCTACCCTGTCTCCTATTCTTCCTCTATGCTGCTACAAAACTGATATTCCTAAGGTATAGGTATGGGCACCTGGGACACCTACTTGGCAAAGTAAATAGGATGCCAGGCCTCATCTTTCTGAGTTCAAATCCAAACTCAGACATTTACTAGCTGTGTGACCCTGGGCAAATCACTTAATCCTGTTTGTCTCACTTTCTGTAGGTGTAAGATGAGTTAGAGAAGGAAATGGCAAACTATTCTTGTAGCTTTGCCAAGAAAACCCTAAATGAGGTCATGAAAAGCTGGACACAACTGAAAAATGACTCAACAACAACAAACAGGTGTAGGTCTCTGAGCTAAGTTGGTTGTCTTAATGGAGCCCATCTAGTTTCCTACATCAGTATATAGACATATCTACACCCACAAAAAGGTGAAAACCTCACCAAACCAAATAATCATCAAGAAAGCCAATGAGAAACTACAGTCAGTGATTTCTTCCATACAACTTCACAAAAAATTAACTAGGAAAGCATAGGCAATAGGGAAGGAGGCCACCAGCAAAACCAGTGTAATCACAAGTCTGTAAGTAGCAGCCATCCCATTGAAGACAAAGATAGGCCAGAAACATGATTAGCCTTCAAGGCTCCATATCTGGAGAGAATGAGAGCAAAAGCCCCACAAAAAAAAAAAAAAAGCCCAAGCAAGGTTGGAAACACAGTGGAGTCAATGGAAGCCATCAAGAATGACAGGAGGCACCATAGTACTCCAACAAGGTCACCCTTGGACTCTGATGTGTCTGGCTTTTTTTTTTCTTAAGATGGCACAGAGATCCCTGAAGATCCAGTACTCTGATTTTCTAGACCTTAAGGTTTCTAACACTAGTTCAAGAATCCAAGTTATCTGGATTGAAATCAAATAGAACTGACCATACTACCCAAAAGCATATCAAGGGGCAGAACCTGGTTCTGGCACAAAGCAACAAACTGAGGTTGAAGAGATGAGTAAATCAAAGAAAATATTGACCACTATAGTGAACTGTTTTAGAGCCAGAAGTTCACAAAAATCAAACCTAGAAGGATGTAATAACTCTATAACAACTACAAGCAGAGACTCAAAAGAAAAATATGGATTTTTCACAAGGACTACAGGAATGTGTATAAAATGAAGCAAGTACTTAAAAAAAACTCTAGAGGAAATAATTGGAAGGAGTAAACAAATTGTTTAGAGCAGGAAGTGGTAAACATTACCCATGTAACAGACTCTCTGAAAATTAGAACTGAGAAAAGTCAATGACTCTGTTGAGTCATTGTACATAATTGTACATAGAATTCAATCTCCCTATCTCTGTGCCTTTGCATGGGCTGCCCCCATATATATTCTCCTTCTTTGTTTCCCCCATTTGGAATCCCTAACACCCTTAAAAACTCATCTCAAGGATCACTTTTTGTATGAAGCCTCTCCCAATGCTTAGGGTTAGTCATGCTTTACTTCTACCATAAAATTATTTTTAATGTTTTAAAATTTTATTTTAAAATGTTAAAGTATTTAATGTTTAATCGTTTTTTCTGTCTACATGTTGTTTTCCCCTAGTACAATGCAAGCTCTTTGAGGGCAGGGGACTTTGTGTACCTAGCAACTAGTATCATGCTAAGCATGAAGTGGATGCTTTCACAAATGCTCACTAAATTGAATATATTTCTGGGTCAGTTTCTTCAACTGATGAATTACTGTGCACAAGAGCTGTTTTATGAATGTTAGTCAGTTTACTTTATCTTTCCCTACCTGGTCTCAATCAGGAGTAGGTCTAAGGATGATTTCTATCCCATGTGATAGTCTGTGGTTCCCAAGAAATGGTGGCAAGTGGCAAGCCAGGTAGCAGATGGGTAGGTCAAGGGTATATACGTTATTGACAAACAGCATCTGAGAGGATAAACTGAGGCTTCATAATGTACCATAGTTCAAAGAAAGAGATGGTATAGGTAGAGGACAGATAGATAGATAGGTAGATAGGTATATAGATAGGTAGATAGATAGGTAGATAAAGTTAGGATGAGTGAGCATTTGATAATTGCTTACTATGTTCCAGGCATTGGACTGGGACAGCTAGATGGCTCAGTAGGTAAAGTGCTAAGCCTGGAGTCAGGAAGACCTGGATTCAAATCCAGCCCCAGATATTTACTAGCTGTGTGAGCCTGGGCAAGTCACTTAACTTCTGTTTGCCTAGGAGGCAGCTAGATGTGACAAGTCACTTAACCTCTGTTTGCCTTAATCCACTGGAGAAGAAAATAGCCAACCACTCCAATATCTTTGTAAGAAAACTCTGTGAATAGCATGTTCCACAGGGCCATGAAGAGTTGGACATGATCAAATGATTCAATAACAACAAATGTTCCAGGCACTGTGCTGAGCACTGGGGATATACCATGAGCAAATGAGGCAGTCCCTACTTCCAAAGATCTTGCATTCTGATGGGCAAAGACAACATATAAAGGGCAGCAGTATGGTGTGGAACAGACCTGGAAGTGCCGTGGAGGTCTAATCCCCAGAGATATGAAGAAAATTCCATTCTGTCTGAAGCAAAGGACTCACATGCAGAGTCCAGGTTACCAGTGTGGAATAGTGAAAGTGATGGTCCAAGCAAAGGTGGTATGGCATGTAGCAGGAAAAAGCAAAGAGGAATGACTAACAGATATTTAGGAGAAGGAATAGGAAGCTTGTCCTAGGAATAGTGAGGAATAGTCGGTGCTGGGTACCAAAGAGTCCATTGGTCCAGAGGCAGAGTGACTGTGTAAATATAATCAGGGAGTTAAAGAGGCCAAGCAGCAACAGTATCCACAGGGCAAAGAAATCAAGGTCAAGGGTCAAAACAGTAAGCTAGTGACATGGGAGACAAGAAGGATCATATACCCAGGATCAGAGCATCAGCAAAGCATCTTGGAAAATATGTTTTGTTCAAATGGACAGTGTCTTCAATATACTCCCTCCTCACATTTATCTCTTAGATTCTCTTTCTTGCTTTAACACACAGCTCAGACACCACCTTCTGTACCAGGCTTTTTCCTGATCCTTTAATTGTTAGTATTCACTCCTTCTTGAGATTACATTGAATAACTGTACAAAATGGTATATTTAATTCTCTGGGTACATGATGAGTCCTGCCAGCGGCATGAAATCTCCGTGAGAGAGATGACTTGGACATAAGACAGTGCCATTTACAAGGTATTCAGAATACACACTGCTTACTAGAGGTTTGTGGAACTGATTTTTTTTTGAGTATTTACTGTCTTCAACCTGGGGAAGAGGCTACTAACTCCATCTATCCAGTCTACGAGATGACCAATGTCCACACACATAATCTTATTTTATCATTCTCCTGAATGACATTCTCCCTACAATGAGAAAGTAAAAAAAAAACCACCCTTCTTTTATACACACACACACACACACACACACACACACACACACACACACACAGAGAATAAATTTTTACATTGACCATGTCCAAAAAAGATCTCAATCTGCGCTCTAAATCCATGACCTCTCTATCAAGAGACTGGCAACAATGTTTTATCATGTGTCCTCTGGAAACAGATTTTTAAAGACCAGTGGTGACCATAGTTCCTTCTTATCATAGGGTCAAAGCTATCTGCATAGGATGTTATTCTAGGAATAACTCAATGAAATGGAGAGGCAGCTCAAGTTGCTATGTCCATGATTTGACCCTGATTAATTTTTAGGTTAACTTGAGTCAGGCAGATACCAGTAACAGAGAACTGATATTCAGCACATTTCCTGGCAGGAAGGAATGCTAGTTGTCATATCCTTTACCTTCATGCCTTCCACTGGTGGCATATTCAGTCCATTAAATATCAGAATTATTTTTCTGTATACACAGTAAGGGCTCCATCAATGATTGCTCAATAAATTCCCCCCACCTTTAGCCAAGGTGGTCTCAGATGCCAAAAACAAACAAACAAAAACCAACCTCATTGATTCACTGATGCAAAGGAACTGATCACTTAAGTTTCACCCTCTGTCCCTGGAGAGCATTAAATCACATCTCTGTTGAGGATAAGGTGAGCAAGATACCCAATGAAGCAAAGGTCTATCTTCTAGTAAATCAAAACACAAGTTACCATTTAGACAATGAATCTTCTTCATAGTCATATGCACAGATTCTCAAACCCTTTTCTAAATTTCATTCATCCAATCAACATGCTTGTTGAGTGTGACTTCCCACATGCATTAACGGATGACATTTATGTAGTATTTTATTACAGACCATTTTATGTATATTAGCTGCCTATATTATGATACATGAAAATATATCATACAGATTTGCTCCTTAAAACAACCCCAGTGGAGGTCTGGTAAAGGTATAGAGTATGTACACAACATGATATTCTGTCTCCCAAATGAATCTCTCTGTCTGGCATGCACTCCCTCCTCATTTTTATCTTGTAGAATACTTTGCTTCCTCCAAAGGGATTACCTCCCATAAGAAGCCATTCCTGGTCCTTCAACACCCCATTATTTACACTTGACTGTCTCCCTTTTGATATTACTTTGTATTACAAAGTTAAACTTCATATATTTGTGTCTGCATAAATGTTGTATACTCTCTCCTTCACAAGAATATAAGCTCCTTGAGGTCAGGGAATGTTTCAGTGTCGTTTTTGTCCCCAGCGATTGCAACATTTTAAGAAATCTGATCTCTGATTACAGTGGTAGAAGGAAGGCACTGCGAGGAACCATCCTTCAGGTAGATCACCACTTGCTCTGAAACTCAAAGAGTTGACTGGGATACACAGAGATTAAGTGACTTACCGAGGGTCATACAGCCAACATGTATTAGAAAAAGAACTTGAACCCAGGTCTTCCTGACTCTAAGGCCAACTCTCTAACTGCTTCATCACGCAGCTTAGTACAACCTAGATTCATACAGCTTTCCATACCATAGCTGCCTTTGTCATTGTTGTTTACTGTTTTGTGTTTCTTTTTTTCTGTTTTAAGGCTGCTAAATAAATATTAATTTTTGAATTGAATGGAATCAAATGTAACATCTTATTTTCTATACTTTTGAATTAGTAGTATTACTTCCACATTACTGATGAGGAAACTGAAGCTCAAAGAGAGAATGTCTCCCGGAGGTCAAACAGCTGGGAAATACTAGAACCAAGACTGTAATGCCATTCTTCTCACTCCAAGTAGAGGGCTCTTTTCACTCACTCCCACCATGCTTTCTTTTGAACAGCAGAAAACTAAGTGATATGAAACTATTTGAGAGCCCCTGAGTGATTATTTGAAAGACGAGAACGTGATATTTAGCCATCTTAGCAACAGTTCTTTGGAATCAGGAGCTATGAGTTTGGGTCCAGGATCTAATAGTTGCCAATTTTTCATGCAATCATCTTTCCATCTATTCACTCATTCATTCCATGTCCCTGGGTAAGTGAACTCTGGGCTTTCTTTTTCCTACTGGCAATAATCCAATTTGTAGCAAGTACCTCATATTAGCTATTATCATTCTATCTCACTCCTCAGATTGCCAAAAGAATGACAACTCAATCTTCCATCCAGAGACAATACAGTAAGGGATGTATGTGCCTTTATGTCCTCTTGGTATTGTTCATCTAACCTTGGTTCTTTCACTATCTAAGAGACTGACAAATGCATCTCCTTCTTCATCGTGGGGGTCTCTAGTTTATGGATTTCTTATCCTCCGTCGGAATTGACATGGAGCCTGAAACTAGGATTCTGTATGAATCCCCAAATCAAAGCATGTTCTTCTGATCAGAGAGTCAGTCAGTAAATGTTTTGTGGTTCCCCATCCCTTCCAATTAAAAATCTGCTTCCCCAGTCTCAGGTGTATACTAAAGGCTTTTACTCTTTAATGAGATCACCCCAGCAGTTTTTCTGAATATTCTGGGGACAAGGCAGGGATATTTAATTAATCTCCCTTCAAGATAGAAAATTTTGTTCACTACAATAAGCTGTCTGCTGTCCTGCAACTACTGAGGCATTTAAGGTCATCACCCCATTCAGAGATGTCTGGCCCCCAACTACAGGTCCCCTCCCACCGGTTCCTTAAAATTTTATATGGCCCATAACTAATTCTGGGGCCCTGTCAGAGCAAAATTCCAGCAGACAGCCCTGGCTCTTAGGGATATTTGTAAGTGTCTCCTCAAAGTGCTTTCTTAGGTAACTGCGCCACTCTGAAATGAAATAGCAGTGAGGTCATTAGGGAACTACAGACTAGCCTTCTTCCTTGGGCTCTCTTTCCAACCATTGGGCATCCAAAGGCAGTCAAGGTTGACACCTGGAGCAAGGCCTACTGCTAAATAAGACTGAGAGGCGTCAGTAAGTAAGGAAAAGGGTAGGATGCTGGGGAGATGGTCCAGGAATGTGGCTGTGGAGTAGAGGAAGCCTGGAGGTGTATTTGTCTCTATGATTCAGTTCTTAAAACATGCAAAGCTGGACCAACTCAATGGGAAAGAAATAACATGTACACACACTCACTCAGTGGCCCTCACCAGGCCACCCACTGGCACTGAAGGATTTCCAAAAGCCAGGATGACTGAACTGAAATTTAATTAAAATACTTTTTCTTACTGAAAAGCTTGAAGAAGATAAATGTAGAGTCACTCTGTGCTTCTTAAAATTAGCAAAGAATAAGATGTATATGTCATAGGGACTCATAATAGTCAGATTCTACTTTAACACTAGTATTTTCAGGGCCTATGAGTGTCTCAAGATGAATCTTTCCTCAATTGGTGCAGCTCATAACCCCTCTATTACTTGGTATATGGTGTTTGAGGGGAGTTATGACTGGATAAGTCAGCAAACTTTAGCTAACCTGTCAATAAACGTTTCCTCATTTTACCAGGCTATTTGTCAGATTTATAATCTGTCAAACTCACACTTAACAAACATTTATTAAGAACCTTTTATATAACAGGCACAAGGGATACAATGACAAAAATGAAATAATCCCTGCCCTTAAAAAACTTCCTTTCTGTCTACCTTCTTTTCACCCTAGTAAGATCTGTTAGCACTTGATTTATACTGACATAACCTCTGAGACCCCAGAGTCACCTTCACACTATAATGGAGTATTAGAATAGTAGTTTCAATGGAGGAATCTACCTCTTGCTAAATCATCCAGCAGAGGAGCTGGCCAAATCAAAGACGATGTCATTCTCTAATTCATTAATTTAACTTTTTTTTTAACTTCCTGCTATGTACAATGTTCTGTATTGAACATGTGGTAAAGTACTAAGAAGAAGATCCAATCTCTGTATTAAGGAGGTTACAACACTAGAATCTTCTCTCTGTTTGGTTTTCTCCAATTTATCCTGTCCCTATCTTATTTGTGATTTGTTGTGTTCACATTGTCTCTCTCATCAGACTATGAATTCCTTGAGTGCAGGAATTTTTTTGGCCTTTCTTTGTAACCCCAACATTTATCACAAAGCCTGGCACATAGTAGGTCCTAATAAGTGTTGGCTTATTGACTTGCTGGCTTGGCTTGGGAGATAGATCTATGTGGATAAATGTAAAATGGAAGAATAAAGGATACCTTCATAAGAGGGATCTGATGAGGGAGCAATTACTTCCATTTGAGGGGAATTTGTGAAGTCATCATGGAGGAGGTGGTAATTAAGAGTAAGTAACCCCTTATTAAGACTCAGGACCATTGCAAATCCACAAAACAGGTGATGATCCCAATTACTTTCCTAGATACTTTCACAAGTATAAGATGGGGAAAGCAAGGTGAAGCAATAGCTAATATGTAAATACATATTATATATATTTATATAGAGGTGTTATATAAATGTATATATTATTAATTTAAAAGCAAAGAATATATATTGTGTATATATGTATATACATACATGTATCTTGTTTTTTAAGTCTCTAGTGTGATATATCAACCAAAAAGACAAAAAATAAACAAAAACAACAATAAAAAATGTGAAGAACATTTTAGGCTGCATTAGAAAGCACTTAGTATAGTGGATAGAGTGATGGGCCTGACTCACTAAATCAAGAAGACCTGAGTTCAAATCTAGCTCACTAGTTGTGAAGTCTTGGGAAAGTCACGTAACCTGTCTGCCTCAATTTTCTCAACTGCAAAATGGGGATAATAATAGCACCTACCTGGCAGGGTTGTTGTAAGGATCAAAAGAGATAATATTTGTAAAGCACTTTGCACAAGCATAGTAGCCACTTAATAAATGCTTGTTTCCTTCCTCTCTCCCCACTGAGAGGCACAATGTCTACAACTCAGGAGACAATAATTCTGCTACATCGCCTTGGTCAATGAACCTATGGAGGAGTCTGTGTTCATTTCTTATTTCCACATTTTATGAATAACATGGACAACCTGTATATTACCAGAGGAGGGCAACCAAGATGGTGAGGAGACTACAGACAATGCCATAAAGAAGACCCTTTAAACAACTTGGGATGCCCTAACTGGAAAAACAGAAAATCAAAGCCATGATGTCTGTCTCCAAATATTTGAAAGGTGAACGTGTAATAGAGTTGATAGGCTTATTGTTCTTGTCCCTAGAGAGAAAGTCTTGAGGAAAAAGTACCAGTTAAAAGGAGGCAGGTTTTGTTTCAATAATAAGGACAAATTTAAAAAACAGAAGCTGTTAAAAATGGAACAGGCCTCCTTAATTGATAAGAGAGTTCCCTAACACTTGGGCTCTTCAAGCAATGTCTGGCTGACCTTTTTGACTGGGGGGGAGGGTGGAGATATTGTAAACAGGATTAATACCTTGGATATAGGTTGGACTAAATAGGTTCGGAAGTACCTTCCAATTCTACAGCTCTGTGACTGATTGCTGAATTGATTACAGTCTCTTAAATAGATCTATATTGAGAGCCCAGTCCAAAGGAAAAATAAACATAACTTGAAAGACATAGGTCTTGGTGTAGTAGAAAGGGTACCCTCTTGGTCTATAATATTCAATGACTTCCTATTACTTCTAGGATTACATACAAATTCTTCTGTTTTGCATTTAAATCCCTTCATTAGCTATCTATCTTTCTTGCCTTATCATTAATTATTCCTCTTCTTGTCATCTGTATTACTGCTCCCTCAGAGGTGGATCTCAAAAAGGCAAAGTCAGTGAGTTGCAGAATTCTCACCCTGGAGCCATGCTATCCTGACTTGTAAGAGTCCACTATACCTGGCTGGCCCCAGGTATACTTTACTCTAGTTTATCCTGCTATTTTCCTGATAGCCATCTACCTTGCCATGCTCCCCTAGACCTTTTTTTCCACACTTCTTGATCTGAGAACAGTAATCAAATACATATTATATTTGTGGAAAGGGCATGCCATTTGATTGCCCCATGACTCCATTAACCATCCCTGTAACTTCCCAGACCAAAACGCCCTTCCCTGATCACCATTCAATTCTGTGTTCTTTCCCAATATTAGAATGTAAGTTACTCATAACCAGTGGCTGTCTTATTTTTGTATTTGTACCGCTAGCCATTAGCATGGTCCTGGCCTATAGTAAGCACTTAATAATAAGCATTCCACATGCAGTGCTCATACCTCTAAATTGCATTGTTTCTAGTAGAGGGATTTGGACACCAGGAGTATCCATTTCTGGCAACAAGAAAAGAGCAATTTGGGAACAGGAAAGACAAAAAGCAAGAGATCCCAGGGGTAAGAGCCATGAGGATAGGTGATTTCAGAGCTTTAGGACAAGCCCCAAAATGAACTTAGAAAACATAACTTTTGTATGCAAAGTCCTTCTCTTTTCCTGCAGTGGAATAAGCTATTTAGGAGCTATTATTATGAGTAGGAGGATAATTTTTTTAATGAAAGTAAAATCTCAAAATCTGACAAGAGTAAGGAGGATAGGACCAATAAAGAGGGAATAAATGAGTTCTGCTCTTTCTTCTTTGCACAGACATTGAGCATAGTTCAAATATCAAAGAATAATTTTGCATGTCCACGTGAGTCATAAATGGGTTGTCTCTGGCACAATAGTTCAGAGAAATCTTCAAGTTGGGGATCATGCAGATGTAATGAAGTCAGTTTCAGCCTAGTTCTATGAACAGGGTTGGGAGTGGGGATGTCTAGATATATGAACAGACTGTCCCAGACCTACAAACAGGTAGCTGAAACACGGGCAGTAACAGGATGTCTGGAAAGCCCAAAGTTTTCTCTGATCCATGATTTTCCCTTCTTGCCACATAATACAGAATGCAATTCTGAAGCTTTCAGTGGACTGTCTGGGAAATGAATACTGTTCCTGTGGGGAAACATATTACAAGAATCTAGGAAAAAAAAAACCTTACAAATGATTCACGTAAGGGAGAAATATTAGAATGGGAAAACTCTCAGAGATCATTTAGTCTAATCTGCCACATAGTGCAAAAATACTCGTGAAAACATGCTTGATAGCAGCCCTGCTCTTAGCCCAATGTCTCTAGTAGGTACTTAATAAATGCTTAATTGGTCATCTGACACATGCTTGAAAACTTCCATTGACATGGTCCTGACTTCTTCATTTCCTTTAATAGGACAGCTCTAATTGTTTGAAAGGTGTTTCCTTATATTTAACTGAGATTGATTTCTAGAACTCCTAGGGATCTGTCTTATCCCACTTGTTATTTAAGAATTACTTCTAAACATAGACCAAGGGCTTTAACATAAATTATCTTTTTGAAAATGCAGTCCTCTTTTCCCACTTATTTGAAGAATCTCACTTGAGAAGTATATGCCTGAAAGAAGAAATGGACAGGTCACATAACAAAAGGAGCAACCAATGGACACTCGTGTTCTCCGCTGGTATCCATTCAATGTTAAGAGAATATCTTTGAGTTCCCAATCCATTACATGAATCCCCCATGAAAATTTTATTGAGTGCATGAACAAGAGTTGCATAGATGGATAGGTATGGATGGGTTACAATCTGCACTGCTGAAAGGAATATCTACATGGTCACCAAGGATAACAGATTAATTTGGAAGACAAATATTTTCATTTTAGAATACTTCCATCATAATTTCAGATAAATCTATAATTATCAATAACCTTTAATCATAGTTTCCAATTTGTCTGCTCCCCAACCACAGCCCCACTAGTTGGTGAGGTTATATAAATAAACACTTATACACCCTGGAGTTTGCTATTTAAAGGAACACATAGAGATTATTTTAAAGGTGTTTCTTCCCCTTTACTTTGTCTGTTGCGTCAATTCTGAATTTTGTTCAAACTGTTACATTAATGATTTAAGACTGTCTATGAAATCAATCTCCAGTTCAGTGAGGGCAGCTTAGCCTTTGTCTCTTTATCTCTTTGTCATTTTTTCATCTTCTTTGCTGACAACTCTACAGGTCTCCTTTTGAGTCCTAGCATCTGTTTCATTGTTTTAACTCTCTCATGATCCCAGTTCTTCCTTAGAAAATAGACACACTCTAGACATATCTACCTGGAGGAACTAATACTGCATCTACCTTTCCTTTCATAACCACTGATTCTGTCTCTCCCAGATCCCTGAGTAAATCTGGCTGTTCACTTTATCTCAGGATCAAGTTATCTGAAGGCACCAACATTATTTCCCTCTTAATTATAATGTTTATTGATTTTTATCACATCTGATTCCCCAGCAGCAAAGTCCATAGTAATTTGGATAGTTGTTAACTTTCTCTCGTGTGACTTACTGAGTTAAAAAACAAATTTTATTCTATCTCCAGGGTGCTGAAAGGCTATTGGCAATGCTGAATATAATGCTCACTTGAAAAGCACTCATCCAATCATAGTTCCACAAGACATGAACAAGAACCTAATTGTCAAAAATATATTACGTACGTTTTGTATATGCTTATATGCATGATGTACTGGTAAATATTTAAGAGCTGGCTCATCAAGAAAAACATACATAAGACATACTTTTAAGTTTAATTTGAATTATTAATACTTACTTTTCCATTTTCTTGAATCTAAACAATCAACAAAAGAATAAACCAAGCCATAGTTTGAAGCATTTGTCAATTTTCTTAGTGTAAATGCTTACACTGAAAATTTAAGAATTGGCTCATGCCAATTAATAAATTCTAGTTGACCAACTGCTCCCTTTTACTACAGAGCTAAAATTTATGAACAAGTAGCTGGCTTAATTACATTCCTTACTACCTCTCTATTCACCAAAGTCTGGCACAAAAGATTAAGTGGATGGTGAGGTTTCATGAGAACAGAGAATGTCATACCCTTTCTCCTCTTTCTCTTCAATTCTGGACCCAATTTATTGCTCATTTGCAGTAAATTTCATAGATACATATGTATGTCTGTATGTATGCATGTATGTATGCACACTCTTATAGGTATACATGTGGCTATACAACTATAAGCTCTTTGAAGGCAAAGACTCCTTCATTTTTATCTTTGCATACTCAGTGTCTAGCAAAGTGCTTGGCACATGGTAAGTATTTAGTAAATGCCTATTAATTAATTGATTAAGTTAACCGATTCATAAATAACAAATGAGATGGGAAATGGAAGGGGAGGCTCTGTTTTGGTCTAAATATGTAATTTCATCAACACGGAGAAAGCCCCCTCCCTTGGCCAACACAGATGAACAACTTATTTTTTTTTCCAGAAAACCAATTGTGCTCCTGATATCTCCTCACATACCTTTTACCTCTTCCAAAGGGCACCAGCACCTTTTTCCATCACCCAGGTTTAAAACATTGGCACTATCTTTTCTATCACTTTCCAAATTTTGTCCACTTTCCTTTAATGGTATGCCTCATGCCTATCCACTTTTAATTGGTTTACTCTGTCTTCTCAACAATCCAGTCTCCAAACACCTAACATTTCTATACCATTCCCTTAATCAAAAATCTTCAATAGCCTCAGTTAGAAAATATAAAATCCCTAATCTGGCCTTTAGAATTCCATCCCAAACCTGACTCCCATTTACCTTTCCAGTTTATATCATATACCTTTCACAAACTGTTCCAAACTACCCTATTACCTCTTCCCAATACATAACAATCTCTGTCTCATGCTTCTGCTTTTGCACAGATAGTTACTTACCTCCTCACCTGGAATTCACTCCTTCTTCAGCTCTATCTCTTAGAACTCCTAGATTCCATCCTCCTATATGAAGAATTTCCCCTTCTCCCCCAAAAAGATGCTATGTATTTTGTCTTTAAATACAAGAAGAAATGCTCAAAGACTCCCTTCCAAAATGTTTCCTATGAAAATACTGAAATCATAAGAGATTTCTTGGAAGATGAGATAAATATACTCGACAATATTCTGGATAGTAGTATCGAAGGCAGAGCCATGCTCACCCTGAAGGCATTCACCACTGTCAGGGGAAATGTTCAGCACAGAGTCCAAATGAAAGAACAATTTCCCATAAATAATGAGGTTCTTTGGATGCTCCTCTTTGTAGATATTATTATTGTGTTGATTGCTTTAACTCCCAGAATATTGCAGAGCCTCCTTAATGAGATCCATAATAATATAAAAATGTTCAACCTAACTATTTACATAGGAAAAGCTAAATAGATAACGAATTCTTATTAAGAAATTTGTGTTTTACAGTTGTATGGACAGCCCAGAGAAGCTGGTCCATTATATGTTAGGTAGATAGATAGATAGATAGACAGATAGATAGATAGATAGATAGATAGATAGATAGATAGATAGATAGATAGACACACATACATACATGCATACATACAGACATACATATGTGTCTATGAAATTTACTGCAAATGAGCAATGAATTGGGTCCAGAATTGAAGAGAAAGAGGAGAAAGGGTATGACATTCTCTGTTCTCATGAAACCTCACCGTCCACTTAATCTTTTGTGCTAGTCTTTGGTGAATAGAGAGGTAGTAAGGAATGTAATTAAGCCAGCTACTTGTTCATAAATTTTAGCTCTGTAGTAAAAGGGAGCAGTTGGTCAACTCGAATTTATTAAGCACCTACTATGTGCCTGCCATTGTGCTAACCACTAGGGATGCAAAGAAAGGCAAAAGAGAGTATATGGTCTCAAAAAGATTACAGCCAAATGGGGGAAATGACATGCCAGGGAAGCTAGGAAGCAGAAATGAGGAGGGAGACAGTCCTAGGAATAGAAGCAGCCAGTGAAAACACTGAGATACAGAAACTGAATACAAACTATGGGCAAAAAAAAAATGTCTTTTCTCTCTCTTTCCTTATTTTGGCAGATGGAAATGGAACTTAGATGCAAGTACAGCCCTTGGCTCTAAAGGCTAATTGTATAGCACTGTCTCCTCATTGTAGAGGCTGATTATTCACTGTTCCATACCTGCATGAAGGGCAAGAGTTGGTGAGAGTGAGAGAGAAGAAAAATCCTGAGCTCTTCTAGCTTTCAGCTTTAAGAAAAAGATACATGATTCCAACCTCTCTTCAGGTCCAGCCAGGAAGAAAGACTAGAAAGAAACTGACATGTAGACCTTCAACCATGTCCTTATTACCAGGCTGCTACAGTCAAGACTTTGGGGAATTTCCCCTTAGGTGTGATCTGAAACTCTGTCTATCTGTGTCTCTGTCTCTGTCTCTGTCTCTCTCTCTTATCTTGCTCCCAATGGGAGAGGTCTTTCACTTTGTATTGTCTGTTATATGTTCTTTTATATATATACATTCCCTGATTTCTGTTTTTGCGATCAACATGGATAAATGGATTTATTAGCTGTTTGCTACATGTGTTTATTGTGGAACTGACATCTGGTGGGAATGGAGTAAAGCCTTGGCTATATAACTTGGAACACTCCTTTCCTATTAAGAAATAGCAATCAGGAGTTTAGCTGGAACCTAAAAACTACTTCCCTAGACTCACAATATTTAAGGGAGCCTATAGATATAATTCTAACCTGATATACACTTTCTACAAGCAAAACAGAGCGGCCAGCCTCTGGGCCAGTCTCTGGCTTCCCCTTCTGGCAGAAAAGGGTGAGGAGAGGCTAGAGATGTCTATTCCTACTTCTATACAAGCCACCTCTAGATGGATTCATATCGACATACATAACCTACATGGGCAAAAACATTATGGCATCATGACCACCACCACCCCCTTGCATGAATAGCTGTCTCTTATGCTTATTGTCTTCAATTTTATGTTGCCTTTTGTTTAATTTACCCCCTTATGCTATTTAATTATTATTGAAATATTAACTACTGAATCTGATATTTGAGTAGAATTTGACTTTTTTAACTAGAAATAATTTTAATGTTAAAAGGGATGGATGGCTGACATGCCCTTGATAATAATTTATGCAATAATTTAAGTGATGTTTAATTTTGACCTGAAACAAAGTTCTGTTGCCACTACTGTGATAATCATATTATTGTGAATCATGAAATAACACAGCCTTTAAGGAATTATAACTACAGATTAATATAATGGTAAGGTGCATGGTGGGTATGAATCAATCATAGTACATAACCAATAAAAGCTATAGCCTCAAAGCAACAACAGAATGTGTAGCATCAAACATATGTACAAACAGAAAAGGAAATGAGCTGGTCGTATAGTGAATTATATATGTACATATACATATATACGTATGTGTGTGTGTGTGTGTGTGTGTGTGTGTGTGTGTGTGTGCGTACTCACATAATGTGATGTGATATGGAAGAAGGCTCCCACCAGATTCAGAGGACCCAGTGTGGAGAATTTGGGGAAATATCCCTTGTGGAGAGTTAGGAGAATAGGAAGGTATGTGGGGGCTGTGATCTATGTCACTGAATGGAGTAATCTCATTGGCAATCTCATAGATACATTGAACTAGCCATATATGGAATCCTGATGAATGGAATCTTACTTCAAATACATTATGAAAACTTGTTACTTAAAAACAAAAACAAAAGGTGAATCTTTCAGTCATATAGTTACTGGTCCTCTAATTTATCTGGTCTTTTTTTTTATTAAATCTATATTTTTAAGGTTGGATTTTCTCAAAATAGAACATGTACATTGATAGCTTTTGTCTGTGCCTCTCCCTTGCCAGTCAGTAACTCCAAGAATGGTGTCAGAAAAGTTATTGGCCTAGTGTTTTAGGCCATAGAGGGAAACATCAGATAACTTTTCTGCCTCTGTATTCCACAACAGCAAGCAAACGTGAGAAAGGTTATAAGGATACCTAACCATTCAATAACCATTTTGAAAGGATAGAATTTTCTTTGGAATTAGCTTTTCATTAAGTCTAAATAAGAAGGCCTGCCCTTCATTTCACAAAATCTATCATACTAAATTAATCTGAATAGAACACATTCAGCACATACTACCATTGTTGCAAATACTGGCAAAATCTCTTACCTGAAGAAACATCCTAATACTACCCCTCCCCCATCTTCCCATGAAGTCACACACTTACACGTACTTATTTTTCTCCTGACCAGAAAAAGAGCATCAACAGTAATTACACCCAGGGACTAGAAGAGGGAAAAGGCACAGAATGGAACTGTTCTAAAAGTGTTTTGAGAGGAAAGGCTAAGCAGCATGGACAATAATGAATAAATACTACCACTAATATTAAAAAGCCCTTATCTTTACACCTACAAACAGATATTTATGCCTGCTTTTATGTTTCCATTCTGCCTTCAATATCAGCCAGTTTTCTTGAGTGGTGTGACCCTCTCTAAACATCAAAGAACAGTACCCACGAACATTTCTCTAGCTCCAGGACCTTCTGCTATACTCAATGATAAATCAGTCTTGTAGGCCAGAACTGAAACGGTCAAGGTAAGATTTCACACAAGTTGAAGACCTCCTGCCCAATATTCTCTGTTAACACGTATAGAGAGGCCAGCCAATTTGTACCAGCCTAAATCCTTAACAAAAACCAGAAATATTATTGCTAACAAGTTTGCATAATAGATTGTTGAACAAAGACATAAACAGATGGCCCTACTGACCTTGCCTAATCCTTTTTATCCATGCTCCTATATTTCTCTACATGGCTATCAGGAATATTATGGAGAAATGAGAGAAGTCATCTCTCCTTCAAGCTACTTATTTAAGCTATTTTTTTTAAGTGGAATCTCCAAATGTTCTTTTTTGGTTTTGTTTGTGTACTTTTTTTCTCTTTTTCATGCAGACTGATAGTCTGGAATTTGACAGATATTAAAAGGAATACTCTAATTTCAAGTCAGATAATTAGCTGGGTACTGGTACATTTAATCAGCACTAGTCAAAAGAATAGACCATCATAAACTGGGGCTTCTGCTGGCTTCCTGTTCAGATGTGGTTGTTGTCCTTCTTTGTCCTTTGTTTTGTTTTGTTTTCAGCCAAAGACAAGGTTTATTAGAACATCCATCATATTGGGCAAACTCTTGAGGAGTCTGAATGTTAGTGAGCTACTGGCTAGATTATAAGCATCTGAGCACCTTAATGGAGACAAGATGGACCTTATATACAGAAAGACTGTGGGAGGGTTCTACAAGTGGCCAAGTAGTTTGGAGTGACTGGAGGAGGGGTCTAAGGAGGATCTGGATGGGAGGGGTTTTGTCCTTCATTCTTAAAGAGGACCAATGACATCAAGAGGGTCATATCTTCACTTGTGTGTGAATTGGATTTAAGTGAGGGAGAGCAGTGTGCCTCCTAACTCTAGGAAATGCATTTTTTTAAAACTCTCTCCACCCTGCTTCTCATCCTGGTCAGCCCATTTTCACTCCCTCATATGGTACATCTGAGGCTAAGGTTGTTGGATCTAACTGATGATTCTACATTGATGAGAATAGACCACTAGAAAAATAAATCCTTAGAAACTGGTTCCATTTCACATCTATTGGTTATCCTTAGAGTTTTATTTATAAATTCTGGTGGCATAATTTTACTTAATTACGTCAAGCTTTCTTTTTTTTTCTTTTTTTCTTTGTTTTTTTTTAATATAAATTTATTTATTTTTAGTTTTCAATATTCACTTCCACAAGTTTTTGAGTTCCAAATTTCTCACCCCTCCCCCCACCCCAAGATGGCATGCATTCTGAATACCTCTTCCCCTGGTCTGCCTTCTCTTCTATCTCTCCCCCTCCCTTCTCTTATCCCCTTCCCCTTCTATTTTCCTGTAGAGCAGGATAGACTTCTGTACCCCATTTCCTGTATTTCTTATTTCCCAGTTGCATGTGAAAACATTTTTTTTAAAACATGTGTTTTTAAAACTTTGAGTTCCAAATTTTCTCCCTTCCTCCCTCCCCACCCACCCTCATGGAAAAAGCAAGCAACTCAATATAGGTTGTACATGTGCAGTTATGCAAAACACTTCCTTAGTAGACATGTTGTGAAAAACTAACTCTATTTCCCTTAATCCTATCCTGCCCTCCCATTTATTCTATTCTTTCTTTTGACCCTGTCCCCCCTCAGAAGTATTTGCTTCTGATTACCCTCTTTCCCAATCTGCCCTCCTATCACCCCCCCTGCTCTCTTGTCCCCTTCTCCCCCTATTTTCCTATAGGGAAAGACAGATTTCCATACCCAATTGAATGTGTATGTTATTCTCTCCTTAAGCCAAATCCTATGAGAATAAGATTCCCTCATTCCCTCTCACCTTCCCCTGTTTCCCCTCCACTGTGAGAGACTTTTCTTTTCTGTTTTTTTGTGAGATAATTTACCCCATTCTACCTCTCCCTTTCTTCTCCGAGTATCATCCTCTCTCATCCCTTAATTTTATTCTCCAGATATGACCCCTTAATCTTCAACTCACCCTGTGCCCTCTATCTATCTATCTACATATACATACATATAATTTTTTTCCTTCAACTACCCTAATACTGACAAAGTTCTCATGAGTTACAAATATCATCTTTCCATGCAGGAATGTAAACAGTTCAATCTTAATAAGTCTCTTATGATTTCTCTTTCCTGTTTACCTCTTCATGTTCCACTGAGTCCTGTATTTGAAAGTCAAATTTTCTGTTTAGCTCTGGTCTTTTCATCAGGAATGCTTGAAAGTCCTCTATTTCACTGAATGACCATTTTTTCCCCCTGAAGGATTATACTCAGTTTTGCTGGGTAGGTGATTCTTGGTTGTAATCCTATCTCCTTTGCCCTCTGGAATATTATATTCCATGCCCTGCGGTCCTTTAATGTAGAAGCTGCTAAATCTTGTGTTATCCTGATTGTGTTTCCACAGTACTTGAATTGTTTCCTTCTGGCAGCTTGTAATATTTTCTCCTTGACCTGGGAACTCTGGAATTTGGCTACAATATTCCTAGGAGTTTTCCTTTGGGGATCTCTTTCAGGAGGAGATCTGTGGATTCTTTCAATTTCTATTTTGCCCTCTGGGTCTAAAATATCAGGGCAGTTTTCCTTGATAATTTCTTGAAAGATGATGTCTAGGCTCTTTTTTTGATCATGGCTTTCAGATAGTCCAATAATTTTTAAATTCTCTCTCCTGGATCTATTTTCCAGGTCAGTTGTTTTTCCAATGAGATATTTCACATTGTTTTCTAATTTTTCATTCTTTTGGATTTGTTTTACAGTGTCTTGATTTCTCATAAAGTCACTGTCTTCCAATTGCTCTATTCTAATTTTTAAGGAAGTATTTTCTTCAGTAATCTTTTGGACTTCCTTTTCCATTTGGCCAATTTTTCTTTTTAGGGCATTTTTCTCCTCATTGGCTTTTTGGACCTCTTTTGCCATTTGGGTTAGGCTGTTTTTTAAGGTGTTATTTTCTTCAGTATTTTTTTGGGTCTCCTTTAGCAAGCTGTTGACTTGTTTTTCATGATTTTCTTGCATCACTCTCATTTCTCTTCCCAGTTTTTCCTCTACTTCCCTTACTTGCTTCTCAAAATCCCTTTTGAGCTCTTCCAAGGCCTGGGACTGATTCATATTTTTCTTGGAGGCTTTGGATGTAGGAGCTTTGATTTTGTTGTCTTCTTCTGGTTGTATATTTTGATCTTCTTTTTCACCAAAGTAAGATAATATAGTCTGACTTTTTTGCGCTGCTTGCTCATGATCCCAGCCAATTACTTGAGTTTTAAACTCTTTGTTAAGGTAAGAGTCTGCTTCCAATGTGGAGAGTGTACTGTCCCAAGCTTCAGGGGTTTGTGTAGCTGTTTTCAGAGATACTTGTAGGGACCTGTAAATTTTCAGTTCTTCCAAGGTGGTATGATAAGGGGAGAGGTGTTTACTCCTTTCCTGGCCTGTGACCACAAGTATTCCTTTCTGTCCGTAACTGTGAGGAGGGGTTCCTCTCCACAGCCACTACAAGCTCCACCACGCCAGCACTCCTCCTCACCCCAGCACTGCCACCCAGAACTGTGACCCAGATCCACACACGGGCAAAGCAAGAGATTCCTGCCTCAGCACTGGCAAAGAGATCCCTGCAATCCCTCTCTGATCAGCCACTGGATTCCCCCTCAGTCTGTGGGCCGGAAGCTCAGGAAGGAGCTGCCCCCTCACCCCCACCCCAGGCCAGGCTCTTGGGGAGTGGAGCTGAAATCCCGCCTTCTTCTCTGACCACCGACAGAAACAGACTTTTCCCACTGACCTTCTAAGTTGTCTTTGGCATTTGTGGATTGAGGAGTCTGGAAACCTCCACAGCTGCCCGCGATTCAGTCCTCTGAGGCCTGCTCCAGGTTTGCTGTGGCCTGCGCGCCCACGCTGCGTTGCGCTGCGCTCCCAGCCCGGCGCAATACACCTTTGTGATCAACCATCCAGGTTGCGTTGGGCTGGAAATTTGTTTCACTCTGTCTTTTTGTGGGTTCTGCTGCTTCAGAATTTGTTTAGAGCCATTTTTTATGAGTATTTGGAGGGATTTGGGAGAGAGCGCAAGCAAGTCACCGCTTTCACTCCACCATCTTGGCTCCGCCTCCTAGGTCAAGCTTTCTGAAGTCTCCTTTTACTCACCAATGATTTTTGCTGTTTTATGAGGCAATGCTGCTCATATCTTCTGGAATTTTAAAAAAATAAGTTCATGTTCTAATCCAATGAAATCATTAGGTCCCATGATTCTCTGTTAAGCCAGTAGATCAAGTGTTTGCTGGATTGGGTGATTTCTGGCTTCTCTTGTTATGACAAGTGTGTGTTTTAGTGGTTAAACATATCTGAGAAATGGTGGTGATCAGAGCTTATTCTTTACTTCATTCATTTCCCATTTTTCTGATCCAATAATTTATTTACATTGGTGGGTTTCTAGATGCCATAATTGCAGTGTCTTCTTTTTATCATTATTCTTTTTTTTTAAATTTGATATTTATTTTAACGTTTGCTCTAACCAGGTAACTGCATATAGACAGTTGGTTCTGGATTTACTTCAATGTTAGTAACCAGTTGTTTCCAGTCTATTAAGATAAAGTGGTTTTTTTTGTATTCTTTTTGGAATTCACACAACTGAGATTGAAAGTGCAACCAGCACTTCACACTTTCCAATTGATAAAATAAAGGTTTTGATCTCTGTGAGTAAAGGTTGGCAAAGTAGAGAGCACCTCATATATAACAGAGAAGGGGAAGGTACCCCAAGGAATAGCCTAGTTCCTAAGGGAAAGCCCAAAGTTGTATCTGTGGAAAGTTTGTATGGTTTTTCCTAACTGTGACAAGCACCTACTCCACTACTATACCCATCTTGGACCAGAATACTTTAGGATCATTGTAATGTTATAAAACATTAAAGAATCAATCACATATATTTTGGCTCTTATTTTGCACCCCTCTAAAATTTATTACAAGAAAAATTCAAAATATATTTTAGGTACAACAGATATCTTATTCCCCTTTAAGTTCGATATCTCTTTCAGTTTTCCATGTAACCCACATTAATGTATAGTATATCTCCAAAGCAGTAAACTGGAAGATAACAAAACATAGTATTGAGACTCCCCAAATGGCTGCTGATTGCTTGGATATAAAAAAGAATCAGGTATTTACATTGCCCAGCAGTAGCTTCAGTATTGTTAATGGTTGAATTGTTATATTTACACTTCTACTTAACTGTAATTTTTATATCATGTTTATATATATATGTAGAAATATGAATAAGGCATATTAACCCATTAGTGGCTGGGAAAAGAGTTCACATTAAAATAACTGAATTTAGAGGAAATCTATCTTCTTTTGGTCCAACCTCCAATCTTAGTCACTGAGTGGTAGAAATATACTTTGTCACTGCATGGTCAATGGCAAATTGTCAGAGGGATTAAGTCAGAAGCCATTTCAATTTTCTTCCCAGAATCTTTACTTAACAATCAGGCATGATTCTGGGAGGGAGAGAAGAATGTGATCCTATTCTGACCATTCTTTTAAGTCTTGTCTTTGGTAATTCAGGAAGCCTTGATTTCTCAGATACCTGAGAAGGAGATAGTGAGGTTTTTTGCAATGTGTGGTATCTTTGGAATGTACTGGTCTAACCATCATACTGTGGCATGACTATCTCTTAATGGTCTGACAGTCCCATTTGTCTTTTAAAGAGCAAAGCACAGGGTGAAAATTCATGTCTTTCTCACATCTATCAGTTCCTGGCACTTCCCCTCCAATCCCCTTGGTTCCACTTCCTAGAGTCTGCAGGTCCTGGAATAAACCATAGACATTTGAAGGAAAGCCCCACATTCCTAGCACAGGCTGAAATGAAGAAAGTATTCACTATATGCAGGCATGAGATGCTTTATAATCTGCAAGCCTTTGGCCTATTTCGCTTATTGGTGGAAGTATATTTTCCAACATGGGGTCATAGACTTACATCTGGAAAGGCCTTAGAAGTTATGAAGTTTAATCCTTTCAATAATAAATGAGGAAATAAATGAGGAACAATGAGATTTTTGTAACCTTTCCAGGGTCACGGAGTTACTGTAGGCAGATGGAATTTGAACTTGGGTCTCTCTGACTCCAACCTCATCCTCTATCCAATACATCATTCTATCTCTCAGTATGCAATACTTCCTCTCAATTTTTTCCTCGTCTTCCACTCTACCTATCATCTCACTGAAGTCACCCAGTACTAAGGTCTGTGTTGACTTGGTTGGTCATATTTTCTGTAGAATTTCTCTGCTTTGTTTTCTGCAACCTATGTTGACATATAAGCCGCAATTATCTTTGCAGGCATCTCTTCACATACATTCAATATAAATGCTGCTATAAAGTAAAACAAACAAGCATCCCAGGAAAGGGTACTTATTGCCTTCAGATCCATGATGAAACAAAATATGGAAATAGATTTATTTGACACTTTAAAGGACAACTTTTGAGTCATCCTTTTTTTGAAATTTTTGAAAATTTATTGTTATATTTTATTTGATTCAATTTATCCTTCCCAACAGTAAAAAAAAAAAAACTAAAACTAAAACCCTTTACAAAGTACATTCGGGGGGGGGGTGAAGCTAATTGGTAGCTAGGTATCACAGTCTATTCAGGAAGTCCTGCCTCAGACACTTACTAGCTGTGTGACCATGTCACATCAATTTAATCTTTGTCTGCCTCAGTTTCCTTATCTGTAAAATAGGGATTAAGTTTTTTTAATTAATTTATTTATTTTTACTTTTCAACATTCACTTCCATAATATTTTTAGTTTTAAATTTTCTTCTCCTCTCTCACCTCCCCCCATTCCAAAGGTGGGACAATCTGATATAGGCTCCACATACATATTCATATTAAACATATTTTCATATTAGTCATGTTGTAAAGAAGAATTAGAACCGACAGAGGAATCACACAAAAGAAGAAATGAAGCAAAACAATAATGAAAAAATAAACAAATAGCGCACTTTCAATCTGCATTCGAACTCCAAAGTTCTTTCTCTGGATGTGGATAGCATTTTTCACCATGAGTCTTTCGGAGTTATCTGAGATCCTTGAATTGCTGAGAAGAGCTAAGTCTTTCAAAGTTAGTCATTGCACAATGTTGCTGTTATTGTATACAATGTTCTCCTGGTTCTGCTCACTTCACTCAGCATCAGTTCATATAAGTCTTTCCACATTTTCCTGAACTCCACCTCCTCATCATTTCTTATGGCACAATAGTATTCCATTACATTCATATACCACAACTTGTTCAGCCATTCCCCAATTGATGGGCATCCCCTCAATGTCCAATTCTTGGCCACCACATATAAAGATGCTATAAATATTTTTGTACATGTGGGTCCTTTTCCCATTTTTATGATCCCTTTGGGATACAGCCCTAGAAGTGCTATTGCTGGGTGAAAGGGTATGCACATTTTGGTAGTCCTTTGGGCATAGTTCCAAATTGTTCTCCAGAATGGTCGGATCAGTTTGCAACTCCACTAACAATACATTAGTGTTCCAATTTTTCCACATCTTCTCCAACATTTATCATTTTCCTGTTTTGTCATGTTAGCCAACCTGATAGGTATGAGGTGGTACCTCAGAGTCATTTTGATTTGCATTTCTGTAATCAATAGTGATTTATAGTATTTTTTCATATGACTATAGATAGCTTTATTTTCTTCATCTGAAAACTGCCTGTTTATCCTTTGACCATTTATCAATTGGGGACCAAGGTTTGTTTTTAAGGATCAAATAAGATAATATAGAGCTCTTCCCAAATCTTAAAGGGTTACATAAATATTAGTTATTATTAAGAATTATTATTAAGAAAGGAAGAATGTCTTTGAACTCTGATGGTATTAAACTAACATTGACCGTTTCATGTGTTTAATTTATTTCTTCAGTTGAGGTTATTGTGTTTATTTTGCCTTGCCCTTGGCTTTCTTCAATGTACTTTATATAATTCCTTATTGCACAGTAATATTTTATAGTGTTTATTTGTCATAAATGGTTTAGCCATTATCCTTTCACCTGTCATTTTAAAGTATATCTTTTGATTGTTGTATTTATACCAATATTGATATGGGTCATATCCTTCATTAGCATATTAATCAATGGGTGGAGAAAGATCTCACATTAAGAATACCAATAGTTAAATTATTGTTTTTAGATTATCTAAAAGATGTGTGATTCCACCACTTAGGCAGCAATAGCTCCAGAAGCAAAGAAGGGTCATATAAGTTTGGAGGACCATTTTGTATTTTTAATATTTCTCATGAGTCACAAGAGCTGAAGATTTCACCTAGTGGCCATGCTCCATTATAAAAGTTAAGGTGGCATGATGGGTGTAGCTCTGTAGTCAAGAACCTAGCCTGGAATCCTGGCTCTGCTGTGTAGGAAATCTTGCATCTTCTATGGGCCTCAGTTTGGTAATCTGTAGAATGAGGAGGCTGGACTGGATCATCTCTGATGTCCCTTCTAGCTCTAGCTTCAAGACCTTGTGCCTAGGTATATAAAATTCTTTTTGTTAAAAAAAAATCTAGAATAACTTAAAACTAACTGCAGACTTGAACTCAACTGCTTTAGGCTTCTTCTGAGGGACAGTCATCACTTGTCTTAATCAGCTGAAAAATTTAATATTCCCTAGAGGCAAAATGGTGAGGTATTGTGTTTTTTTTCTCTTCTCTCAACACTGTAAAACAGCACTCCCTGCAATAAATTGATAGTTATTGTAGATATTCTTTTTTTTTCTCCTAATTCCTGCCCTCAGCCCTCTTTCAAGAATAAAGTTAATACAGTAAGTCACATTTAATAACAATCTCTTAAATATGTCATTTCAAGACCTATTTTTAAACAACTCAATATGTGAAATACCATATAATTCAGGCCACTCACCTTTTTTCCCTCTTTTTCCATGGGCAAGATGATGCCAATTATCTAGCTGGCATTTTTACAGCAAGAGGATTCCAAGATTCCTCATGGAATTTAAAAAGGCTGACGCAGGGCTGAAGGCTTGTGCTTTGCTCACTTTTTTCTATTTTAATTAAAATAATAAATATGGTTCTCCCCAAGGAGGGGGAAGGATTTCTCCCTGTTCATTATCACCATATTAAGGCTTGCTAGATGTTATTCTGAATGGAAAATGCCTAAAGGGTTTCACTCACTTAAGACCCACCTTGAGCTGCCAAGCTATGAGAAGGGAAATTGGTGGTGTCAGAAACAGAAACAGTAACCAGTCATTCAAGGCACAGAAATTGCTTGTGAAATCCTAGCTGAAGGTGCAGGACTTGTCACCTGAGAATCAGCAGAGTATATTGGATAGAAGGCTGGACTTGGAGTTAGGAAGACCTGGGTTCAAATCCCAGCTCAAACATTTACGAGTTGTGTGACCCTGGGTAAGTCACTTAGTTTCTCTGCTCCTTAGTTTCTTCATCTTCACAATGAAGAGACCGGAGTTGGTGACTCCTAGATCCATTTCATTTATTTCCTCTCCCAGCAACCATGTCCCAGGTAAGTTTCTCCCTGCCCAGCCCTGCCCACCCCCCAGTGATGCCCTCTCATCTGGGGAGTGTGCTTAAACTTCATCTTCAAAGACCCCTCCTCCCCAATAATTGCCAGTCCTTAAGGATGACAGAAATCTTGAGGTCTCCAGAGACCGGTTACTTTTCCCACCAGTCAGACTCTAGGTAAGCCTCTGCCCTGACCTCCTATACTATTCCCAGACACAGACACACTTTTTCCCAGGCTCAAAATTCAATGGCATGTTAACTTATTAGTGGTTAGAGAAAGATCTCACATTAAGAATAATAATACAACTTTGCCTTGGTTCTTCTGTAATTTTGACAAATCTTTAAAATGATAACATCTTGAGACTGGAAAAAACACCAAGAGACCATTTAGTCTATCTCCCTGATTTGGGGCTGATTATAAGCTTCATGGGGACAGGGGGAGACAGGGCATGGGTTTTACTCATCTTTGAGTAAAGATAACAAGGTATGGATGAGATAAAATCTCAGCTGGCAGGACTACTCACACTTCTAAGATTATAGGACTATTGCTATAGCAAAATATAAACCTGCCAATCTATCCAAAATATCTTCTAAACCTGAGAAAATTATTCTAAAATTGAAATTATAAAGACTGCCATATACACACAACACACAAGAGGGATTAGGTTGGATTGTATTTTGCTCTAATGCAAATGCTGAAGCACCAGGCCTCAAAGTTCTTAGTCAAGCATGACTGTGAAGGCTAAGTATGGCAGTATAGGAGGCTGCTAGCGTCAACATATATCTCACCAGTGCTACCATCTATAATCATCCACATGGGAGAGGAGAGAAGAAGCATACATCAACTTTTCCACTTTAAATATTTATGGACATCTTCAACTACGTGCTTTGGAATGCTCCACTTGTCAAGGTAACATGTCCTTTATGAGGTAGCATTTCTTCCCTAGCTCTATCATCTCTGATCTCTGTGACGTGCTATTGATGCACAATTCCTTCTGGATGCTAGCAGACAATGTCCTTCCTCTGTAATTGTGAGCTCTATTCCAAGTCTTTCTCTAGGTATTAGGGTATTGTCACTTAAGAAACTCAATGAATTGGGGGTATAGACATTTTTAGAAAACTATTCATTTGTTCATGATGCATGATTTCTAGAATTCTCTTTATTCTGCTGCAAGTTGGGCTAACACTCAGACCATCTTTCTAAACAGCTGCAATGAAGCATAATGTTAATCATTAATGACAATATGGCCCCAATAAATGGGGCTGTCATCCAACATCATTTGAAATGTTTTAGAAAAAAATAAAAACCTTAACCTATACCATTTTGTGAACCTTGGAACAAGGAATATGGATTGTCCAAAATACATTTTAACCATCTGTGACTAGAACAAGGGGCTGGCATCGTGCTCTCTCCTCTGCAAAATTGGCAAGATGCTAGAATATTCTTACCAATGTTTATCTAATTGGCAGTACTGGTACTAATGAGGCAATGAACACACACACACACACACACACACACAATCTCTGTTCAATGGCAATATGCTTTACTCCTAACTTTAGCCAGACTTTTTTGGTGACATTGGTCACAAGGGGTATAACTGACTCAGTTTAAATTATTGGATATTGGGGTTGTTGGTTGTTTTTGGTTGAGGCTTGTGATTTCATCTGTGTAGTCAGTCAGGCAACAAGCATTTATTAAGCACTTAATAGGTTCCAGACACTGTTCTGAACATTCCCAGTGAGGAATCTAATTCTACTGATGAAGACTTGTAATTGTTCTGAAGTCTTAGAGAGTTGCCTGGGATTCTGAGAGGTTAAGTGACTAATCCAGAGTCACATGGACATTAAGTGGCAGAGGGGACTGGAACACAGGTCTTCCTGACTCATACAGTTATTTCTCCAGGTTACCTCTCTTACTACCCAGGCTACAAAGTGCCACCACTTTGGAGGCAAAAAAAAAGCAACAAACTCATTCCACCAAAGGAAGCTCCTACTGCCATCTTTTGATGTTAAGGATTTATTTCAGTACATCACGGTTCTGTGATTTCATCCATGGAGAGAGGAATCCTTCCACTGATACTTGTTACAACCCTTCCACATTTCCTTAATTGATGGTGCAATAACTTTGGCAAAAAAAAAATCATCATCCAATGGAAAAACCTCTACTCTACCTTTCTACCTGTACCTTGAAGGACAAACCCATACCGGGGCAACATTTGAATCCTCTTTATCTTGGCTGGACCTTCCCGAATTTACCTCTTGCAATGGTGAGTAGTAAAACTTCTCTCTCTCCCTCTCTGTCTCTCTCTCTGTCAGTCTCTCTCTGTCTCTGTATCTCTCTGTCTCTGTCTATCTCTCTCTGTCTCTTTGTTTCTCTCTCTGTCTCTCTGTCTCTGTCTGTGTGTCTGTCTCTCTCACTCTCTCTCTCTCTCTTTCATAAAGCCACTGGGATTTCAGCCTTGTACTGTTCAACCAGCAGCAGAGGAGAGACTCAACCCGCAATAGGTTGTTGCACAGAGAAACAGAACTGGAGGTCCAGCACAACTAGTATGGCAGGGACTGCTTTCTAGTTGTCCAGGCATTCAGTCACATCTGACTCTTTGTGACCCTACGGACCATAGCACGCCAGGCCGTTCTCTCCTTCACTATCTGTTGAAGTCTGTCCAAGTTCAAGTTTGCTGTTTCTATGACTCTATCTATCTATCTATCTATCTATCTATCTATCTATCTATCTATCCATCTACATCTATATCTACATCTGTATCTATATCTATATCTATGTCTATCTATTTATCTACCTATCTATCTATCTGCTGTCATCCTCTACCATCCCCTTTTCTTTTTGCCTTCAGTCGATCTTCACATAAGGTCTTCTCCGATGAGTCTTGCCTTCTCATTATGTGCTCAAAGTATTTAAGCTTCAGCTTCAGTATTTGACCTTCCAATGAATAGCCTGAATCAATTTCTTTAAGTATTGACTGATTCGATCTCCTTCCTGTCCAGGGGATTTTTAAAAGGTTTCTCCAGCACCACAGTTTGAAAGCATCCATTCTGCAGCACTCAGTTTTTCTTACAGTCCAGCTCTTACAACCATACATTGGTAGTGCCTGGATTGTGTCTAAGCCCTAGCTCTGTCTTCTCATTGCACAATCCCCGTCCCAAAGTTGGCTCCATCTGCTGTGGCCCTAAAAGACCCTAATCATATGTCAGAAATCACATCTGTCTCAGGCCTCTTAGAAGGCTCTTTGCTATGCCAGCCCTGTTTTCTACTGTGGCTCACTTAGAAATACTGGATTCATTCTTGTCAAAGTGCCCTGAGGCAGACCCTAACTTCTCAGTTCTGTTTCTTTGTGTAGCGGCCTATTGAGAGTTGACTTTCTCCCCTGTTGCTGGTTTAACAATGCAAGGCTGAAATCCCACTGGCTTCATGCCCCATTTGTTAGAGCTAGGGCTGGCTTCCACCTTCCGTGGCCTGTCTCCTCTCTGAGCACCCTCAGGCTTCTGGCCACTTTTTGTGGAGTCCATGATCCACCAGCAGAACTTACTGGTGTTTTGATTTGGTGTTCTTGATCATCATTCCTTCTTGGTGTCCTTTCTGATCTTTGCTGGGGGTGTATATAGAAGAAAGCAGTTACTTTAAGACCTTTGTTATAGTCATTTTGGCTGGATTCCCTATGCCTTTGTTTTCTATCTCATCTACAAAGGAAAAGAAAATCAGTCAATGTGTGTGTAATTCTTTCAGAATTACTTCCCAGAGCCTGCCTTTTACTATGAAAGCCCAGGAGAGCTATATCCATATCATAATTAATAAATCAGCTTCAATCAGCTATGTATCTCTGACTTTTAAAATGCAGCAATCTCATCCTTAAATCTGTGTTTCTAAGGGTTTTAAGTATTGGACACTTCTCATACCTACTATTTACTTTTAATTATAACAGATGAGGGAGAAACTTTGGTCTAGTAAATTATGTGCTCACCTTTACTTTTGTTAATAGCTGGAGAGCCTTAAACCAAGTGTGTGTTTAATAGTAACCATTTTCATTTTTTCAATTCTCCACTTGTCATCTCGGTGAGATTCTTACTCTACTATAATTTTAAAATTAAATAATTAGAAAGATACTATTTAAGAACATGAAGTAGTCACAGATTTAAAACCCTTCCAGTTTTTTGGTTAAGAAAGAGTGTAATTCAAAAAGTGCCTCATTTACCTGGCATCACTAGAGAATGAGATATTCCGCATAAGTGAACATTATAGATTACTGAAACTTACCTCAAACCACATTAAGTAAATGACCTTGATTATTTTTATTCTAGCCATGTCTGAAGAAAACACAGGATCTATCACACTAAGGTAGTTATGGAAAGATTAATATTTCCTTGTCAAAACAAAGGAAGGGGATTGATAGATGTTCTCAGAACACACGTAAACAGGTTAAAAGCATATTGAATTGCTTTTGGAACTCACAGATATCACTTCACTAAGTAATAGTAAAGGTGAAAAGTAAGAATACAACTGGTGATTTATTTAAATTTATTGAAATAACTGAAAATTGTGTACAACTGGATAGAATCTATAAAACTCCTAAAATCCAAGGGTCAAATAAATAGATCCTTTTTGGGTTACATTCAAACAACTCAGCCAACAATTCATCAACAAAGAAGCACCCAAAGCACAGTATTTATATATTACTTTAAGTTGGGCAAAATACTCTATACATGTTCCCCCATTTGACACTCACAATAGTCCTGCAAGGTATTATCTCTACTTTATAGATAAGGAAACTGAGGCTGAGAAAGGTTATAAGCCTTGCCCAGGGCTCCATAGCTGATAAGTGTCTGAGGCAGGATTCAAACTTGGGTCTTTCTTGACTCCAAGTCTAAAATTCTAGGCACTTCTACACCTAGTTCTCCACTTTGTAACTCTGGTAGTTGTTACTGTCATTTCAGAGGGTACAACTGGTAACCAGATGATCACCTCTATTCCCTATTTCTCTCTCCCCCTATTCCTTTTTACTTCTTAATCTAGAGATTTAATCAGCCATACCCTGTGACAATTAGCTCTGTTTTTTTAGCTTAAGGCAATATACTGGCCCCTTAGGCTTACTGAGGCCAGTTAGGTGGCACAGTGGATAGAGTTCTGTACGTGGAGAGAGACTCATCTATCTGAGTTCAAATCTGACCTCACACACTTATTAGTCATGTGACCCTGGGCAAGTCACTTAACACTCCTTGCCTCAGTTTCCTCATCTGTAAAATGATTTGGAGAAGGAAATAGCAAGCCACTCCAGTGTCTTTGCCAAGAAAACCCCAAATGGGGTCATGAAGAATCATATATGACTGAAAACAACTAAACAGGTTCACTAGGTTTAGTCCTTCCTTTATAGTATCTACATAAATATTTATATTAATATATTATTAAATATAGTTTTAATTTATACTTATAAAATTAAACATATTTAATACTATATGTGTTTTATAATTAATATTAATTATATTAATATTATAATTAGTTCCAATAATATAAATGTTATCACAGTACTATGATGTTTATATTAAACAAAAATTAATAATATAATAACAGTAGTTCAGAGGCACCAGTTAGGAAAATTTCTGTCATTTAGGGAGAAATTTGGCCCTCTGCTTTAATTTAAACTTACATTTATCTGAATATAAGCCCTGAATTTTCTAAGGTGAGGTAAAACTTCAGAAACTTCTGGGTAAAGAAACACATAGAGAGTTATGGTATCCATTAATGGATAGGTATAGGGAGGGAAAATTGGAGAAAAAGCAGACCTTTTTCCTTGAAATTGCCTCAGTCTTTGAGTGAAAAAGGATCTGTTAAGCACTTACTATGTGCAAAGCACTAGTGATACAAATAGAGAAGCATAGAAACTCTTATTTTCAAGGAGCTCAATCCTAATAGAGAGAATAATGCATGCACTGTAGGTTTTTTTAATTATTTTTTAGTCTTGCATAAAGTAGGCACTTAATAAATATTTGTGGAATGAATTCAATGAATGAACCCATTTCTTAACAAATTTGTTTAAATATAATCACTTCAATACATCAAGGGACCGTGTTTTTATTGCTGTATATTCTCTCTCCATCTATGAGGCCTCAGCCCCTCCATGCATTAATAGTCTTTATAGGTTACTAGAGCTGAAAAATCCATCACCATGTCACCAGCCTTGTGGCTAAGTAAATAGCATGATTTTAGATGAATCATGGGAGAGTGGAGACAGTGCTTGATTTGGAGTCAGAGGATTTCAGTTCAAATTTTGGCTCTGCCACTTACTCTGTGACCATGGACATGTCAATTAACCTCCCCGTGCCTCAGTTTCTTCAATTGTATAATGAGAATAATAATAGCAACTATCTCACAGGGTAGTTGTGAGGATCAAATGAGATATTTCTAAAGTACATAGCACAGTGCCTGGCACATAGTAGGCCCTATAATATTCCAGCTTTAATAATTATTATTATAATCTGTAATTCGAATTTGCGCACAATTCTTGTACCCAAACATAAAGCTTTTCTGGCTGATTAGGACCAATTAGAACTTACGTTCCATTCAAATAGCCTTCAAAAAACTATTATGCTCTGCAAGGCATGATGAAGCATCAGAGGACAACTTTAGTGGCAGTTAAATTTCTCTGATAGCTACATAGATAGATAGATAGATAGATAGATAGATAGATAGATAGATAGATAAATAGATAGACTGATAGATAGATAGATGTAGCCATACACAGAGATAGATAGATAGATAGATAGATAGATAGATAGATAGATAGATAGATAGATAGATAGATGTAGCCATACACAGATAGAGACAGATAGATAGATAGATAGATAGATAGATAGATAGATAGATAGATAGATGGATGGATGGATAGATAGAATCAACATAAGTGAATAAGCATTGTAAGTAACTAGGACTGAATTTTTTTAAAGTAATAGTGGTGATAGAGCTGGGCATATGAACCTTGGCCCCCTTTTCACTACTACTAAAAGTACGTGTATTTTGTTGGAGTAAATTGGAGGTTTCTGAATGGCAGAGACTTCATATACATGCACTCACATAGCTATCTATTGGTATGGAAGTAAGTGTTTTTGTGTATAATATATTTACATATTTACCCAATAATTCAGAATTTTAAAGCCCATATAGCGTTAAGGTGAAAGGATTGAGAGTGGTAGGGGAGGATCCTTTGAACTTCCCCCTTCAGATGAAGATCCCCCTGATTTGAAAATGACTGAAGATTCTAGAATGTCTGGACATATTGAGCCAGTGATGTCATCACCTTCTGGCTCCACAGACCATCAATCTGCATGTGGCCGAGGTGCTGAACTGTCCAGCCAGCCTGTGGGAAAGGGGAGGGAATGCTGACAGCCCTCCAGCCCTGCCCTGGTGGTGGTCACTGTAGCCTGCCCTAATTTTCCTAAACCTCCCAGGGTGGGGGAGGGGGGTTCAAAATCCCCAGTATAATTTAATTTCCCGTGTAAACATTTTCACCTAAAAATGCTAAAGGCTTTCCACGAGAAGAGGCTGATGTCTTAGGCATTACCACACTGCCCCCTGGAGCCTGGTAGGCAAACCCAAAGTCAAGCAGCAGCAGCATTGAAAAAATAGAGTTAAAGGAGAAACAAATCACCCCGTGTAAATCAATCATCAAGCAAAGCAGTATCTGGGCACAGATACACAATGGTATGCCTCGATCGGTTCATCACTCAAAAAGGTTAATTCAAATGGAGGGTTTATAATGACACCAAAGTTAACCTGTCTTCCTATCTTCTGCCATCACATACTACAGACAAGCACATAGACAAGATGAGAATACATAAATGAATCCTTTAGGGATTTATTTCTTGTTTCTTTTTTTAAAACAGTGAAAAGCTCCATGTGGCGTTTTCTTGAGAAGATTTTAAAATTCCCGCTGTCGCCCAGCACCAATCCATAACTTTGTACAGCTAAAGCTTCTTATATAAGCTCCTTTTAGTCAGGGATGGTGACATTTGTGTCATTGTGTCTCTACTGTCTAGAACAGTGCTCGGCACATAGTGAGCATTTAATAAGTTTTGGCTGAATGATTGATGGCTCCCGGGATTAAACATCAGAATTACATTGAAAGAACACATTGGCCAGGCTAGATTTTCAGTAGGTAAAGCAGGGGGTCACCTAGGGAGTTCTCCGTCTATGGAAATATTTAGGCAGAGGCTATAGCAATTTGTTGAGGATGTTATAGAAGGTGGGTTTATGGGTTAGGCAAGAGGTGGGAAGGAGGGAGGGGAGGGGAGGGAATGGGAGGGGAGGAATCAGAGGTATAAGGGATGTTTTCAGACAACTTCCTAAATACAAAAAAGAGGAAGACATGATGAGATAGCAACTTATCTGAATATAGTGGGGGTTTTTGGACTGCAAGCTCAGCATGAGTTAGTAGTATAATGTAGTAACCAAAACAGCTAACATAACCTTGGGCTCCATTAAGAGATGTATTATTTCCAGAAATAGGGAAGTAATAGTCCCACTGTATTCTGCCCTTGCCAGATATCATTTGAAATATTATGCTCAGTTTTGGATACTTGAGCTTTAAAAGGGCATTGTTAAGATGGAGAATGTCCACAGGCAGGCAACCAGGATGGTGACGGCCTTTAAATACATGTCATGTGAGGATTAGTTGAAAGAACTGACATAATTAGCCAGGAGAAGAGAATGCTCAGGAGAAACGTTATAGTTGTCTTTAAGTATTTGGACTAGCATACCAGAAATTGCCACCATTAAATATCCATTCCTTTGGGTGAAGGCGATCAGTCCTCTTTTCAAACATAAAAAATCCCTAGGAGAGGTGACATGATATTGGGCCTTAACATCTTAGCACCAAAGCTGAGTAAGTCAGCAATCCAGCAAGTCTGAGGTAATAAGGCACAGAATGGATCTGTGAATATATTTGGATAGAGGAAAAGAGTTAGCAATAGAAATGGCCCATGGAGCACAGGCATAGAAAGGCTGAGCATTCCAGTGGGGGGATACTAGGCAGAAAAAGGACTCTCGGATGATGACTCTGTAGGCACAGATATGGGAGTTAGGAGAACACGAATTGTATAACCTTCAATATCTTTCTTAGGGTTAACCCTACACATAGAATTTTTTTTTAATTTAATTTAATTTTTTATTTATGGAACAAAACAAGCATTTCCATAACACAGCACAATTAAAAAAAGATGATTGCACATGAAACTGCAAATCTACTATGCACAACTTGCTAATCGTTTTCAAATATATAACAAAATTGTCGTGTAAATTTCTTTTTTCTCCAGCACCCTAAAGATAGCTACCATTACACACACACACACACACACGCATGCGCGCGCATACTATTATTTTATACATACTTCTATCTATCAGTTCTTAGATAGTCTTTCTTCATATGTCCTTTATAGTTCATTTATAGTTAATCCACACATAGAATTTTAAATGAGCCAAATTTTCCTTTTACATTCCTAGTCCTTAGGATCATACTTTGCATATTTGGGAGATAAGTAGTCCAAACTAACAAGTTCATCAGTGCAGGGAACTGAATGTATGACAGGTTCCTCTATCAATACAGATTAGCAATTCTGTAATTCTCTAGGATCCAGCCAGGTTAAGTTAAGTGTGTGTGGTCACCCAATCAATAAATCAATCTATCAACCAACAAGCAGTTTACTTAACACCTACCACGTGCTAAGTACTGTACTAGGCAAAAAATAAAAAAGTGACTTCCCTCAAGAAGCATGCATTCTTTTGGAAGAAATAACATGTATACATGTGAGAAGATATACATATACATATACATATACATATGCATATGTGTGTGTGTGTGTGTGTATACACATACGCAAAGAGAATGGGCCTATCATTTTATTATATAAGGAAGTCTCAGATGAAGAACTCCTACAGATGCAGATTGTCAATTTTTCTGCAACTGAAAGAGCACTGAGAGGTTAAGTGAATTGCCCAAAGTCATACAGCTAGTATGTGTCAGAAGTAAAACTTAAATTCAGGTCCTGCTGGCTCCATAGCCAGCTTTTTATCCACTGTGTCACACTGCCTCAGTGCAAAATATAGACATTTTGTATATACACACACAGAAGCCAGCTCAAGCCAGCACAAGAGAGCCTATTGTTAAAATTTCAGTATAAGCATTTACACCTTACAAATAGGCAAATGGTACAAATCAGAGTTTGGTTTATTGTTTTGTTGATGGTGTAGGCTTAAGAAAGTGATAGAGAAAATGTCAATACATATCAAATATAAAAGTGTATCCTGCATACATTTTTTTCCAGAGAGTGGATTGTTAAACATTTACCAGTATGCCACTCTTACATATTATATATATATATATATGATATATATACATATATATGTATATATATATACATATATATAAACATATACATATATTAATAATGACAGCTAGCATTTGTATGGTACCTACTATATGCAAATATTATTTCCTTTGATTTTCACAATATCCTTGAGAGGTAGGTGCTATTATTATTCCAATTTTTCAATTGAGGAAACTAAGGCAAACACAGCTTAAGTGATTTGAGCAAGATCACACAGCTAGTAAAGGTCTGAAGGCAGATTTAAACTCAGGTCTTTCTGATTCAGGCCCAGTGTTCTATCCACTCTGTTGCCTTTCTATATATACCAAATATATTGAAAGTAAATACAAATTAATGGGAGGGTAGATTGAGAGATGGTGGGGTTGATCAAGAAATGCCTCATGTGCTGAGTGAAGTGAGCAGAACCAAGAGGACGTTGTACACAATAAGAGCCACGTTATGCGATGACTAATACTGTTAAACTGAAGACTTCTCAGCATTACAAGGATCTAAGACATGTCCAGAGGCCTCGGGATGGAAAGAGCTGTCCACATCCAAAGAAAGAACTATGGAAGTCGAATTGCTATCGCTTATTTTTACCTTCTGTTGAGTTTTGTTTCATCTTTCTGATGGTTCCTCCTATTGGTTTTAATTTTTACTTACAACTTCACGAATGTGAATATATGGGAATGTAAATGTAAAGCCTATATCAGATTGTGCGCCATCTTGGGGAGGGTGGGTGGGAGGAAGGGGGAGAAAAATTTTCAACTCAAAAGCATATGGAAGTGATTGTTGATAAATCAAAATAAATTAATAAAATTTTTAAAAAAAGAAAAAAAAGAAATGCCTCATGTAGGAGGTGCTATTTAAGCTGAGTTTTGAAGGAAGTTTGGGATTCTAAGAGATAGAGATATAGAAGGAGTGCTTTCCAGCCTGTACAAAGGTGCAGAGTTCAGAAATGGAAGGCCATTTGTGAGTATCAACAAGAAGGCTGGCATGCATTGGAGGCAAGACCTAAGCTGAGAATTTTCTGACTCCAAAATCAGCCTCTATCCACTATGTTTCCCTGCTTCTCTACGTGGCATACAGTAGGTGCTTAATAAATGTTTGTTATATACAATTGGACAGAATGCTTAAAACACCCTGTCAGGAACTTTCAGAATCACTTAGTTCTCTTTTCTTTTTTCAGAGCCAGAAATTGTGACCAAGGCTGGAGAAGTAACTTAACCAAAGTCTCAAAGATTTGGTAACAAAACTGGTAGTAAAACTCAAGCCCCCTGACTTTCAAACCAGTCACCCTTTCATTATACCATACTACCCACAATTTTGTGTTCCTCTGCTCCACTTATTTCAAAAACACAATGTCCTACACTGCTATTTGACCAGTTCAACATACAGAAGCTTTGCCAAGGCAGTTGGAGTGTGTACAAAGATGAAGGAGTGGAATGCAGTTTTTAAAAACCAAAGACTTATGGTCTCGTGGCAAGAATATCAGACTGAGAGTCAGGAAACCTGAATTCTAGCTCTCCTTCTATCACTAACTAACCTTGTGACCTCAAGCAAGTCAATTCCCCAAGAATATGAGAAAGAGCATTTTCTCTAGAGTTAAGTGCCTGTGTTTCAAAGCCTGCCTTTGTAGCTTACAAGTCATGTAGCTATGGGTTAGTCACTTTGTGTCCCTGGTCTTCATTTGCCTCATCTGTAAATGAAGGAGGGAAGGGAAGCGAAGGGTAAGGGGAGGGGAGGAAAGGGGAGGGGAGGGGAGGGGAGGGGAGAGGAAGGGAAGCTCTGAGGGCTCTCAGATCTAAATCTATGATTCTATAATATCTGTATTAAAAAAATAGGTTCTACCATCCTTTCTAGGTCTGAAATTCCAACTTTTAAATTCTCCAAGAAGATGAGTAAAATTAGCCAGATATCTTTTTCTTTCAAAAATAGCACCATGGCTGGCAGAGTGGTAGAAATGTCAATAAGAAAGGGGAGATGCCATGAGCTCAATGGCTGCTGAGAAACTGGCAGGTTTAAAGGCTTCCTTTGTTGAAGCCCCCAAAATGTGAAGAAGACCAGGACCAGAAAGGAATAAACAAAAGTATAAAACAAATCAGTCTGTTATTTTAGATTTTAGTTAAAGGAGAAAATGTGTCCTACAGTCCTAAGGCTGTTTCTTCAGGTTATTGGCCTAGGACTAGAAAATATCAGACCAATTGGCAGAAGTGATAAGAAAAGAAAGAAATGAGGAGGAGGAGAGGAGAGAGGAGGAGAGGGAAGGGAAGGAGAAGGGAAGGAGAAGGGAAGAGAGGGGAAGGGAAGGAAGGCAAGGAAGGGGAGGAGAGGAGAGGAGAGAAGACAAGAGGAGAGGACAGGGGAGGGAAGGACAGGGAAGGAGAGAAGAGGAGGACAGGAGAGGACAGGAGAGAACAGGGAATGAGGGGAGGGGATAGCAGAGGAGGAGAGAGGAGGGGAAAGGAGGAGGAGAGGGGAGGGAAGAGGACAGGAGAGAGTATTTATAGCACGATAATATAACAGATCTGTAAATAAGCTTTGTTGGTTCAGTCATGTCTCCTATAAAAAGCTAATAATTCCATGTTCCTTTTAGCGTCTCTTCTCTGGCAGGATGTAGTCACACCATGCACACTTATGAAGACACATCTTGTTTACATTTTTTCTCTTTTCTTCAGTTAACTGGGTCTCTGATCAAATCAATTCTTTGCAGGATTAAAGTCAGTATCAGCACTTTCCGCATCCATCACATCTATGAATTTCTAGCATCATTTTTGTGGTTTTCTTTTTGAAACAAAAGCCAGTAAAGTGAATTTCTTAGGGTCTCAAGTTCATAAAAAGAAAAGTTAACACCAACTGAACATAAAAAGGGAAGACTCGTTTTTTCCCTTGTTCCTTGAGCCTTGGGGATTGGCAGGAGTATGGGGGCGGTTGATGGGGAGACAAGGAACTGTGATATAGCTCTCCCTATTCTGCCATAAGTTTTTCATTTTCTTCTTCTCTCAGAACTTGCTCTTTTTGACCTGTCACATGATTTTTCCATCCTTTGTCTTCATTTCTAAACTATGTTCTCCACATTCCTGGCCTCATTAATCTAAGATCTGTCTCTTCCAATAGAACTTAGACCAGTTCAAGAACTGAAATCTCCCAGTACAGGTTTTTCTCATATCACTAGCACATCAATGCAAAAGATAGCAAAAGGATTATGGATCTTAAATGGAATAGTCAGTTCCCCCTGATTAAAAATCTGTTGTATCACGCATGAGTGTGAAGAGCTATGACTTCACTGATGCAGAGAATTTTCAATGTGCAAATTCCTTCCACTGATGCACATTCATAACTAATTTCCAATTTTTAGTCTTAGGGCATTGCCTGGGGCACTGGGAGGTTAATGTGCACAGCTAGTCTATATCAAAGATAGGACCTGAACGAAGGTCTTCCTAATTCTAAAGTCAGCTCTATACCACACCATGTTATCACTCATGTATGACACTGAGACAGAAAGACAGACAGAGAAAGAGACAGGAAGAGAGAGACAGTGATAGAGAGACAGAGACAGGGAAGAGAGAAGAAGAGGAGAAGGAGGGAGAGAGGAAGAGGGAGCAAGCTAGAGCATGGAAATGGGACCAGAAAGCTAAAAAGATAAATCAATCAATCAAACAACAAGCATTTATTAAATGCCTGCTCTGTGCCAAGCACTGTGTTAGGAACTGAGAGTACAAAGACAAAAATGAAAATAATCCTGCCCTCAAGGAGTTTACCTTCAGTCTGGGGAGACAGTATGTATATACATATATGTGTGTGTGTATATATATGTATATATATGTATGCATTTTCAAGATATATGTACACACATATGTATATTTATATATTATAGGTAGGTATGTATATATGTATGTGTGTACATGTGTGTATATATATATACATATATATATACATATATGTATATATATATATATATATATATATATATATATATATATATGAAAAATACAATGTAATTTGGAGGAGGGGAAGGCACTAGCATCTTGGAGCATGATCTCTGAGATCCCTTAATAGCTCCAATGGTTCTAGGATGTTAAATCTGTCATATTTATAGCCTTCAATCTCAGAAATCCCACTGTTTCACAAATAGACACACATTCATTCACTCACAGAGTCAAGTATTTATTCCAGATTACTCTTCATAGCATTAGTCTGCAGTCTTTACTTCCTATGGTTACTCATTAGAAACAATTACCTACATAAGTTCAGAACTTTGTTCAGGCGGCTTTATGGTACATTTATGCACATTGAATTTTTTCTTTTTCTTTTTGGAAGTTTTGTGAGAGTTTTTATTATTACCTTGACAAACATAAATATTTCCTTGTTTAGAAAAAAAACAGAAAAGGAGGAATGTATATTCTAATCTGGCTCCAGCTTCTAGACTTTTCCACCTTGGCTCCAGTTACATTCTCAAACTGGGGGTGCTTCCACTCCCTTTGCCCCTCTTCTAATTGGTGAGTTCTTACCTGAAACCTCCATTTGAGGATGTACTCGAACAGCCATGTTCACTTCTAACCTGACTCCATTCCTAACTCTCTGGATTTTTATTCCTTCAGCTCCATAGGTACCTTCCCCTACAATTTTCAACACCCTTTAATGTTCTTTTCCACCATTAAAATGTTAGCTTCTTGAAGGTAGGGACTTTTTAAACTTATATTTGAATTCTCAGTATTAGCATAGTGCCTGACATGTTAAGTACTTAATAAATGCGCTCTCTCTGTGTGTGTGTCTCTCTCTCTCTCTCTCTCCCCCTGCTATGGGTCAGAGGTCAACCCAGTTACCATTTTCATCCCTGGACTATAAAGCAATGATTATCTGCCTAAGGCACAGCCACACCCAGTATCCTCTGGTCCTTGAACTAAAGTACAATGATACTACCATTTGTCCAGGCCACCTCTAGACCCAAGGATCACATGCTTGCCCAGTAGAACTGAGTTGGGCAAAATGGGCAATACACATTCTACCTTCTTTAGTCATGAGATTTAAGTCTTTGCTTCCAAACCCCTTGATCTCTTAACTGCCCAATCTAATTTTCTTTACTCAGTCTTCATCCTTCTTGACCCCTTGAGCCTTCAATACCATTGATCATCCTCTTTTAAATATTCTCTGCTTTTTACAGGTTTTTGGAACATTGCTTTCTCCTAGGTTTCCTACCTGTCTGGTCACCCCTTCTCAGTCTTTTTTGCTGGATCTTTACCCAAGTCAGAACCATTTTTGACTCTTGAAGCCTTTCCCAACTTGGCCCATTCCTATCTTCCCACTCTTCTTACACTTAACTACTTTGCATATGCTCTAGGATGTAGAGACATGACCCCTCTTGGTGTTTCTCACATTTGATATTCCATCTCCCAACTCCTTCCATTTGCATGGGCTCCTCACTCCCATGCCCCCATGCTTGGAATGTTAACCCTCCTGGCTTCTTTGACTTCCTTCAAGACTCAGCTAAGTAAGAGACTTTTCCTTCTCCATCCCCCAAGTACCTTTCTTCTCAGATTAGTTCCCATTTACTATAGATATATATATAGATAGATCAATAGATGGATCGATAGATGGATGGATAGATAGACTGATAGATACATACATAGATACATACGTATATACATACATAGATACATATACGGATATATAGATATCACGTACATACATACTATATATATATATATGTATATGTATATATACATATATATATAGTCCATCACATATTGTTTTCCCTATTAAAATATGAGCTCCTTAAAGTTAGAACCCATGTTTTTTGCCTTTCTTTATATCCACAATGCTTAGTATAGTACCTAGTACATAATAAGCACTTAATAAATGCTTATTGATGTTGATATGGATCATTTTCCCTCTTTCTTTGATCTCTTTGGAGTATATTCTTAGTAGTGGTATCTCTGAAACAAAGATTATGCCAGGTTTAGTGACTTTTTTTAGAATTTCCAATTGCATTCCAGATTGGTTGGACCAAATTTTAGCTCTACCAACAGTGCCTTAGTGTGTCTAGCTTTCTACAAATTATCTAACACTCATCCTTTTCCCTTTTTGTTATCTTTGCCGATCTGATGAGTTTGATGAGCAATCTCATAAGAGTTATTTCAATTTGCATTTCTCTTATTGTCAGTGATTTAGAACATTTTTATTTGGTTGACAGCTTGTATTTTTTTGTTTTGAGAACTTGTTCATAACCTTTAATCATTTATATATTTGAAAATGCTTTTGTTCGTGTGTGTGTGTGTGTGTGTGAGTGTGTGTGTGTGTGTGTGTATTGATTCTCTAAATGTTTTTAACGTTATAAACTTAATTGTTCTGATGTCTTTACCTCTCTAGGTTTTTCTTGTCAACTATGTTTGCAAGAGAGAAATTTGCTGCAATGATTTTTACTTCTAATTCCAACTGTCCCCTTTCAAATAACCTTCTCTTTTCTCCTCTATTACCCTTTATGCAGAAAATAAATGCTAAAAGAGAAGGAATATGGTCAATACAAATAATCTATAATTCAGGTGGTCTTCTCCCACCCCTCTGTACCTCCTCTCTCTGTCTAATCCAGATTATGATTATGGGGTTTCACATTTTTTCCTTTTCCTTTTAATTCCCCCTTTATGATCTACTCTATAAAGAAGGAGTTTGTTTTGGTTATGACTATAACATTTTCAACTCTATCTTCCTTCTTAAGCTTCCCTTTCTCCTCTCCTTACCTTTCCCTTCCCATTTATTTCTGTTTAGTTTAATATATTTGTACACAAAAATGTGTATGTGTATAAACATGTATATTTTCAACTATCCTTTGTCTAGTTCAGATAATATTGAGATTTATGAGATGCCTGCTCACCACATACTTTCTTCTTTGTGTTGTATTCTTCTCTTTCATCCCAATCAAGTCCTCCTTCTTTTTTCTTATTTCTTCCTTAGTGTATTCCTTTTATTCTCCTTTTTTTCCTGTTTTAAAATCAATAAACTATATCAAAACCACACATAGGCACTGTGTTTGTTTTTCTCAGCTTTGCACAGTGCTTGGCACATAATAAATACTTAACCAATTCTTTTCTGCTCATTCATTTACTCTCTATACAATTCTTGAAGATAATGGGATTCTGCAGGGACATTTCTGTTTTTCCCCTACTGGAATGTAATAATCCAGCACCTTTAAATTATTCAAATGTCTTTATCTTTCTTGGTTTCTCTCCTCAATTGTATTTACATTTGAAGATTCTTCCCAGCTCAAATATTTTCATCAAGTGTGCTTGAAATTGTTCTATTCTACTAAGGATCCATTTCCTCCCTCATTTTTGAAGGTTGTTATTTTTATTATTATTTTGAAGGGTAAACTATTTATTGTATTACAACCTTTTTTAATTTATAAGGTAGTTGTAACACTCTTCTGTCATTGTGGCTGTACTTCATTGGTGTCTGAATTCTTTCCTTTTTACAATACTTTTTTATTTGACATGGAAACTCTGGATTTTGCATACAAAGTTCCTGGAGGTTTTTAATTTGGTGTTCCTTTCAGGAATGATGAGAGTAGATTCTATTTTACCTCTGGTTTTAAGAATTCTAAGTAGTTTTCTTTAAGGATTTGGTATTCAGGATTTTTTTGGCTTGTCATAATTTCAAGAGGTCTGATTATTCTTAATTTATATCCTCTTTTTATTTATTTATGCCCTCTTTTATGTCCATTGCTTTTTGATAGCGAATGTTTTAAATGCTCCTCTATTTTTTCCTGTCTTCTGGCTTTGTAGTCATATTTTTTTGTCTCATCGATTCACTGAGTCCTATTTGCTCCATTCTATTTTTTGCAGTGGTTTTTCATCTTATTTTCTAACCTACCTACTCTTCCATTTTTTTCTTCTCCTGCTTCATTTCTTCCAACTACTCTTAGGGTCTTTGTCACTAAGTCATTCTTTTCTCTGAAGCATGACCCTCTAAAAGTATCACAAGCTTCTGGTCATCTTCTCTTGCAGTCCTGGACTGGATGGAGAAGCTTGCTATTTCTATTTAATCATTAATCTTTCTGGTTCTGTTCGGTATTTCTTTGTCTTAGAATATGTGTGAAAGTTGGGCTCTTCTACAGATTTTTATGATGCTGTCTTAACTGAAACTCCAGGCTGTGTTTTTAAAAGTAAACGTGGGGGCAGCTAGGTGGCACAGTGGGTGCAGCCCCAGCCCTGGAGTCAGGAGGACCTGAGTTTAAATCCAGCCTCAGACACTTGACACTTACTAGCTGTGTGACCCTGGGCAAGTCACTTAACCTCATTGCCTAAGAAAAACAAAAAACAAAGGTGCATGAAATTTGGATTTTCCTTCAAGAAAGCTACATATTCATGTTTTAAGTGATGTGTGCTCCCATGGCAATAATTATGATTTTATCCAAGCAAATTAGTTCTAAGAATCTCTGCTTTATTTGCTGTTTATTCACAAGCTTCTCTTTCCACCCACCTACCCCCCAAACTCCAGTGGCTGCTTAGCACTGAAATTAGCCACAATGCCCTACATTAGATCAGATGTCTTAGTTTCTTCCTTGATTCCTGCTCCTAACAACCTTGGTGCACCTGTTAAGCTATTGTGGAAGGTCACACATAAGTTGAAGCCTTTTGTTTCAAATCCCAGGTTTCTTAAAAAAAAAAACCTAATTTATTAATTTATTATATTTAAGGGACTGAAAACCAAAACAGTTAGTTAAGAATGGAACAACAACTTTTTCAGTTTAGTTATTGGTCATTAATAGTAATAGTATATAGATCATTTAAAGTAAAGCTAATCTCATATCTGGTCATGTTGCTCATCTTTTCAAAATTAGAGTGCTAGACCTGTAGTCAGTAAGGCTTGAGTTCAAATATAGTCTCAGACATTTACTAGCTCTGTAGATCTGGGCAAAATACTGAATCTCTATCTACCTCAGTTTCCTCATTTATCAAATGGGAGAAATAATACCACCTGCCTCTCACAATTTCTGTGAGGATCAGAAAAGTATCAAAAGACTTAAAACATTATATTAATAGTAATGATTTTGTTATTATTATCATTATCATTACTGTGATTGTTCTTTGATGGCCTGGCCTTCAAGACTCTGCACCCTCTAGTGTCCCTAACTTTCCAGCTTTATTTCCTATTAATACCACCACACACCTTATGCTCCAACTAAACTAGTCTGTTTCTGTCATCTGTGATAGAAGTTTTATTGCTCTCAGACTTTGATTGTACTATTCTTTAGGCCTGGAATGGCCAATCATATCACTTTTTTTTCTTATGAAGAAAACTTTATTTTTTTTAATAACTTGTAAAAAAATTAACATTCATTTTTTAAAATGTTGATTTCCAAATTCTCTTTCCCCTCCTTGAGAAGGCAAACAAATCGATATAGATTATGCATGTGCAATCATGTAAAACATTTCCATATTAGCCATGTTGCAAAAGAAAACATACATCAAAAAAAAGAAAAGAAAAGAAAAGAAAAAGAAAAAGAAATTAAACAAAAATAAAGAGAACAAAAAAAGTATACTTCGTTCTGCATTCAGACTTCATCAATTCTTTTACTGGCGGTAGATAGCATTTTTCATCATAAGTCCTTCAGAATTGTCTTGAGTCATGGTATTGCTGAGAATTGCTGAGTCATTCACAATTGATCATCCTTACAATATTGCTGTTACTGTATACAATGTTCTCCTGTTTCTGCTCACTTCATTTTGCATCAGTTCAGGTAAGTCTTCCCAGGTTTTTCTGAAAGCATCTTTCTCATAATTTTTGATAGCACAATAGTTTTCCATCACAATCATATACCGCAACTTGTTCAGCCATTCCCTACTTGATGGGCATACCCTCAATTTCCAATTCTTTGCCTCCACAAAAAGATCTGCTACAAACATTTTTGCATGTATAAATTCTTTTCATTTTTCTTTGATCTCTTTGAGATGCAGATCTAGTAGCAGCATTGCTAGGTCAAAGGATATACACAATTTTATTGCCTTTTGGGCACAGTTCCAAATAGTTTTGCAGAGTAGTTGGACAAGTTCATAACCCCACCAACAGCGCTTTAATGTCCCAGTTTTTCCATGTCCCTTCCAACAATTCTTAATTTTCCTTTCTGTCATATTAGCCAATCTGATAGGCATGAAGTGATAACCTCAGAGTTGTTTTAATTTGCATTTCTCTAATCAACAATGATTTAGAACATTTTTCACATGACTATATGTAGCTTTGATTTCTTCATTGAAAAACCACCTATTCATATCCTTTGACCATTTATCAATTGGGGAATGATTTATATTATTATAAACTTGACTTCTCTACATATTTGAGAAATGAGGCCTTTAATAGAGAAACATGCTATAAAATGTTTTCCCAGCTTTCTTCTTTACTTCTAATTTTGGCTGCTTTGGTTTTGTTTGTGCAAAATATTTTCAATTTAATGCAATCAAAATTAGCCATTTTATATGCCATAATGCCCTCTATCTCTCTTTGATCATAAATCCTTCCCTTATTCATAGATCTAACAGGTCACTACCCTAATTTGCTTATAATATCATCTTTTATGTCTAAATCATCATCCCATTTTGATGTTATTGTGGTACATAGTATAAAAATGTTGGTGTATACCTAGTTGCTGCCAAAATATTTTCCAGTTTTCATAGTAATTTTTGTCAAATACTGAATTCTTGTCCCAAAAGCTTGGATTCTTGGTTTTATCAAACACAAGATTTCTATGGTCATTTACTACTGTGTATGGTATACCAAATCTATTCCACTGATCCACTACTCTATTTCTTAGTACCAGATTGTTTTGATAATTACAACTTTGTAAGACAGTTTGAGATCTGGTATTGCTAGGCCACTTTCCTTCATATTTTTTTTTCCTTGATTACTTTGATATTCTTGACCTTTTGTTTTTGTACATGAATTTTGTTATAATTTTTTGTAGCTTTCTAATTTTTTTTTTTGTAATTTGATGGGAATAAAACTGAATACGTAAATTAATTTAAGCAGAACTGTCATTTTCATTATATTAGTATGAGCAATTAATATTTCTCCAGTTGTTTAGATCTGAGTTTATTTATGTGGAAAGTGTTTTGTAATTGTGTTCATATAGTTCCTGGATTTGTTGTGACAGGTAGATTCTCAAGTATTTTATTATGTCTACAATTTTTTAAATGGAATGTCTCTTTCTATCTCTTTCTGCTGAATTTTACTGTTAGTGTACAGAAATGCTGGTGATTTGTATGAGTTTATCTTATAATCTGCAACTTTGCTAAAGTTGTTAATTGTTTCAACTAGTTTTTTTTATTTGATTTTGTAGGGTTCTCTAAATATACCATCATATCATCTGCAAGCAATAATAGTTTTGTTTTCCCATTGCCTATTTTTATTCCTTCATTTTCTTTTTCTTGTCATATTGCTATAGCTAGCATTTCCAGTACAATACTGAACCATATTGGAAGTAATAGTTATCCTTGCTTCACCCCTGATCTTATTGGGAAGGCTTCAATGCTGTTACAGATAATGCTTACTCTTGGTTTTAAATAGATACTACTTATAATTTTAAGGAAGACTCCATTTATTCCTATGCTTCCCAGTGTTTTTTTTTAATTTTTATTTATTTTATTTTTAATTTGTGGAATGAAACAAGCATTTCCATAATGTAGTATAACAAAAAAAATGATGTTTTTAATAGGAATGGGTTTTGTATTTTGTCAAAGGCTTTTTCTGCATCTATTGATATAATTATATTATTTTTGTTGTTTTTGTTATTGATATGGTCAATGATGCTGATAGTTTTCCTAATTGAACAAGCATTGTATTCCTGGTATAAATCCCACCTGACCATAGTGTATAACCTTTGTAATACATTGCTGTAATCTCCTTGCTAGCATTTTATTTAACATTTTTGCTTCAACATTCATCAGGGAAATTGATCTATAGTTTTCTTTCTCTGTTTTTACTCTTCCTGGTTTAGGTATCAGCATCATATATGTGTCATAAAAGAAATGTGATAGGATTATCTGTACTTGTTATTTTCAAATAGTTTACCAGGGGTGAGGAACCTGCTATCTCAAGGCCTCATGTAGCCTTCTAGGTCCTTGGATGTGGCCTTTTGACCTGGTCCAAATTTTATAGAATAAATCCTTTTATTGAGGGGATTTGTTCTGTGAAATTTGGATTCAGTCAAAGGGCACCAAGACCTAAAAGACCACATGTGTCTTGGAGGCTGCAGGTTTCCCACCCTTCGTTTAGATAGTATTGGGATTCATTGTTTCTTTAAATAGTCAGTAGAATTTATTTGCAAATCCATCTAGTCTATGGATTTTTATTTTTATTTTTTGCTTTTTGTTGAGGCAATTGGGGTTAAGTCACTTGCCCAGGGTCACACAGCTAGTAAGTGTTAAGTGTCTGAGGCTGGATTTGAACTCAGGTCCTCCTGCCTCCAAGGCCGGAGCTCTATTCACTGCACCTAGCTGCTCCAATTTTTTTTTTTTAGAGAGCTAATTTATGTCTTGGTCAATTTTTTTTCTAAGATAGGGTATTAAGCATTCTATTTTCTCTTCTGTTAATCTGAGCAATTTATATTTTTGTAAACATTAATTTATCTCACTTAAATCATCAGTTTTACGACAAATAATTGGGGAAAACAACTCCTAATAATTGCTTTAATTTGTCCTTTTTATTGGTGGTGTATTTGTCCTTTTTATTTTTGATACTAGTATTTTGGTTTTCTTTTTTAAATTAAATTACCCAATGGTTTACTTATTTTTCAGGGTTTTTTACTTTAAATTTTATTAATCTCTCCTTTGATTTTCAGGATTTCCACTTTGGTATTTAATTGGGAATTTTTAATTCATTTTTTTCCTATTTTTTTAGTTGCACGCCCAAATCATTGGTCTACTCTTTCTTTCTTCTATTGATGTATGCATTTAGAGATAAATATTTTCCCCTAAATGTGTCTTGGACTGCATCCCAGTAATTTTGGTATGTTGTCTCATTGTTTCATCATTTTCTTTAATGAAATTATTTATTGCTTTTATGATTTGTTCATTCACATTCATATTCCTTAGGATTAGATCATTTAGCTTCCAATTAATTTTAATCTGTGTTTCAATGGCCCTTCATTAAATATAATTTCTTTTGCATTGTGGTATTAAAAGGGTACATTTAATATTTCTGCTTTTCCACATTCGGTTGTGAGATTTCGATATCCTAATTCATTGTCAGTTTTTGTAAAGGTGCCATGTACAGCTGAGAATAACGTATACTCTTTATTCCCATTCAGTTCTCTCCAGAGATCTATCATATCTAACTTTTTAAAGATCCTCTTCATCTTCTTGTCTTCTTTCTTATTTGTTTTATGGTTAGATTTATCTAGGTCTGAAAGGGGAAAATTGAGGTTTTCACTCATGAAGAGGTTTTTTTTTTTTTGGCAATTGGGGTTAAGTGACTTGCCCACGGTCACACAGCTAGTAAGTGTCAAATGTTTGGTCTGAGGCCGGATTTGAACTCAGGTCCTCCTGACTTCAGGGCCAGTGCTCTACCCACTGCGCCACCTAGCTTCCCCATTCACTCATCTAGTTTTACTCTCTATTTCTTCCTGTAAGTCATTTAACTTTTCCTTTCAGAATTTGGATGCTCTATCATTTGGTGTATACACATGGTCAGTATGGCTATTGTTTAATTGTTTGGGGTTCCTTTGAGCAAGATTTTGTTTCCTTGCTTATCTTTTCAAATTAGGTCTATTTTTGCTTTTGATTTGCCTGAGATCATCTTTGCTACCCTTGCCTTTTTTACATCCACAGAAGCATAATAGATTCTGTTCTGGCCCCTTATTTTAACTATGTGTCTCGCTGCTTCAAGTGTGCTTCTTGTAAACAACATATTGTTGGATTCTTGTTTCTAATCCATTCTTCTATTCACTTCTGCTTTATGGGTGAGTTTATCCCATTCACATTTATAGTTATGAATGCTAACTGTGCATTTCCCTCCATCCTATTTTTTCTCTATCTTTCTCTCTCTCTTTTCATTCTTTCCCTCCTTCCAAGTCTGTTTTGCTACTTCATTGCCTTCTTTCATCTTCCCTCCCTTTTATCATTCTCCCTTTCTCTCATTTCATTCCCTTCCTACTTCCTTGTTGAGGAGGATAGATTTCTATTACTAATTGAGTGTGTGTGTATATTCTTTGAACCAATTTAGATATGAGTTTCAATCATTGCCCACCCCCAAGCCCACCATTTTCCCCTCCACTGTAAAATAGCTTAGATAGTATTGGGATTAGTTGTTCCTTAAATATTTGGTAGAACTCTATTTTATAAGAATATATATATAAACTATTTTGGTATAATTCTATTTTTACTCTTCCTTGCATGCCTCTTTTATGTGAGATAATGTATCCTGTTCTTCTTCACCCTTCCCTCTTCTCTCAGGGCATTCCTCTTTCTTGTCTATACATTTTTTTTTACATCATCCCAGCATAATTGACTCACTCCCACACCCTATTTCTATGTAGAATCCTAACTGCACTAATAATACAAAGCTTTTAGAAGTTACATATATGATCTTCCTATATACATAAACAGTTTAACCTTAAGTCCTTTATGATTTTTCTTTCATGTTTACCCTTTTATGTTTCTCTTGAGTCTTGTGTTTGAATGTCACTTTTTTTTTTTAATGCAGCTCTGGTCTTTTCAACAAGGATGCTTGAAAATCCTCTATTTCACTATATGTCCATTTCCCCCCCCTGCAGGATTATTCTTAGTTTTGCTGGGTAGGTTGTTCTTGATTGTAATACTAGCTCTTTTGTCTTTCAGAATATCATATTCCAAGCCTTTTGCACATTTAATGATGTAGCTGCTAAATCTTGTGTGATCCTGACTGTGGCTATGCGATATTTAAATGGTTTCTTTCTGGTAGCTTGAAGTACTTTCTCTTTGACTTAGGAGTTCTGGAATTTGACTAAAATATTCCCAGCATCCCTTTCATGTGGCAGTTGTTGGATTCTTTCAATATCTCCTCTGGTTCTAGGCTATCAAGGCAGTTTTCCTTGATAATTTCTTAAAATATCATGTCTAGGCTTTTTTTAATTGTGGCTTTCAGGTAGTCCAATAATTCTTAAATTATCTGTTCTCTATCTATATTTTCCAGGTCAATTGTTTTTCTGATGACATATTTCACCTTTTTTTTTAAATCAGTTTTTGGCTTTGTTTTATTGTTTGTTGATGTCTCATGGAGTCATTAGCTTCCACTTACCCAATTCTATTTTTTTTTAAATGAATTATGTTCTTCCTGATTCCAGGCCCTGTGCTTTATCCACTATGCCACCTAGCTGCCCCTTATAGTATAGTAAAGGAGAGCAATGTACACTAATTTCAAGAAGGTAGGTGGAAGTCAGATTTTTGGAGGTCTTAAATGCCAAACAGAGAAGCCACTGGTATTTATTCCCTCTACCTAGGGAACTCTGTGAGACAGAATAGGAGCTATACTCTAGCTGTCCCCTGTCATCAGGCTGCACCTAGAGTTATGGGGGTCTACCACCCCTGCCACTTCCTTAAAATATTATAAAGGCTGTCAGCATGCTCTAAATTTTGTGTACTGGAATAACTCTTTAGCCCTGAAGCAAAGCCCTAATCTTCCTGGACTAGTTGTGGTTCTGGAGTCATGATCTGAACCCAGGCCTTCTGATTTGAAATCTACTGTTCTTTCCTAGGACCATCCATTTATTCCGTAAAAAAATTTAATGAACAAGATCTTATAAATATTTATTGAGCAAGGCCCTATCCTACATATCGTGAGGGATTCAAAGACTCATATACCTGACTTTAATGGGCAATCATGTAGGGAAGGAAGCTCAGACATATACAGAAATTAAAATAGGATGGATAAGATGTGTGTCAGGTGAGTTTTCTAAACAAAGTCTAATAACAATTCAGAAAGGGAGAAAGTTACAGCATGGAGTGATCAGGGAAGATTTCATGGAGGGGGTTGCATTTGAGCTGAACCTTGAAAGATGAATGATATTTTAATATGCAGAGATACAAGTATGAGAAAAGGCATTCCAGGTAGTGGGAATGTCATCAGCAAAAGTTAGAAGGTAAGAAGCCACAAGACATTCTCATCACTGCCTTAATCCATAGAATAACAATCTATCATATCTGTATAGCATTGAGAGATACTGTTGTATAATGAGTAGATAGAGAACCAGCCTCAGAATCAGGACAATGTGGATTTGATTCTTGGCTCTGACACATCCTGACTATTCCACTTCCCTAGACATCTCTCTGGAATTGTAAGGTGAATTTTTGTAAGCTGGCTAATCTTCATTGATAGAGGCAGTTCCATTATCTGGAAGTATACTTCACTGCTGAACTCACAGGTCCAGGCCAAGATATACAAGTATATTATATACAAGTGTGTTCATTATATATGGACTAGATATATGTATATTGTAAATACACACATATATGTATATTATATAATGCATAGTACTCATCACATATTTACATAAATATATGTCTGTATACATATACAATAATACAGACATGACTTACATATATACCGTAGAGTATGTATTATATTATATAATGATGTGAATTATAATATGAATATTATAAATATTATAACTATAAACAAAATTATAAACATATATGTATACTTATATATGTGTATATAAACATCTCACATGTTTATATACATATATTCACATACACAAATATATAATAAAATGTTAATTATGTAATATGGCTATGTGCATATTTAACTATACAAATATATTATATATATATATTTTCTAATACGTACATCTCACACTTTTATATGCATATGTACATACCCTATATATAGATGTCAATTATATATACAATGTAGATATGTGTATATTTTAGATGCATAAATACATGTGTTTTAAAATATATACATCATATATATACATATATGCATATGTATACACGAATAATTGTTAATTATATGCTATAGATATATATGTTTAAATACACAAAGATATGTATATTTTATAATCATACATCTTACATATTTATATGTGTATATGTATATATATACACATACTACATCCATAGATGTGAATTATATGTACAGCATAGATATATGTATATTTCAGGTATAGAAACCTATGGATATTTTATAATGCATATATATTCATAGATATACATATATACGTGTATGTTCACATATATATACACACACACACAAATATGTATTATGCATATAGTATAGGTATATGTAGATTTTGGGAGTTGTAGAGTAGATACAGTGGCAGACCAGGAGTCAAGAACATTCATCTTCCCAAGTTTCAGACACTAGCTGTGTGACCCCGAGCAAGTCACTTAACTCTGTTTGCTTCAGTTTCCTTAAATGTAAAATGTTCTGGAGAAGGAAATGGCAAACCACTGCACTATCTTTGCCAGGAAAACTCCAAATGGGCTCGCAGTCTGACATGACTGAAAAGTGATTGAACGAGAACAAAAATATGTATATTTTGTATGAACACATGCCTATATGAACACATACATATTATACACATGTACACTGTATATACACATACATACATATTATACATGTTCATACATGTGTACTATTTATGAATATAAATATAAATATACGTGCATCTATACTATATATATCTATGTATATAGCATATGTATTCATATCTCTGTACATCTACATATAATATAAATATGCAAGTATGCATATAGCCCTTCACTATCTGTAGTAAATATTATATAAATTATTATATTATATAAACATGAATATTGTATAAAAATAAATAAATATCTGTATATTTACAATATACGAAAGGACTTTTCACACAGTCTGTCACTGGAGACATGCTCACAACAACCGTATGAGGAGTTAACAGCAAGTTTTGCTACCCATATTTTACAGAGAAGGGAAAGAGACTCAGGGAGGCTAAGAGTGATTTTCCAAAGGTCACCCAGCTAATAAATGCCAGAGCTGGAACTCAAACTCAGGTCTCCTAATTCCCAGTGCAGTGATCTTTCCAATTAATAACCATCTGCTCCCTTACTATGCCCTAAGGGAAAACTGAAATATCACTAGGCACAAGGTGCATTCCACTGATGCACCTGACAATCTCTGGAGAATCATTTAACAAAAAGGAGAGCAAGTTAAAGAATTTCTCCAAGGAGCAGAGCTCTTTCCTCTGAGCTCCCAGATCAATCACACCAGGTGTAATTGATGAATTATGATGAATCCAGAACCACCCAAAGACTATAAATGAGGCTTTCATCCCTGGTACGAACCTACAGGCTAATCTAAATCCAAAACCAGCAGCCTAGGCTCTGGCAAACATAAACAACAATCCTTTCTCATCACCCATAAGCCAATCCGCCAGACTGAGGCAGCCAAAAAATGTTTCGCAGTGACAGGAGGCTCAGATAAGCCTTGCTAATTTGACAGAAGCATTTATAAGCCATATGGCTTAATTATTGCAACATCAATTAGTGGGATGGCATACCAGGCACCAAGGGAGCATAAATGATTTCGAGCAATAGCAGCATTTCCTAACTAAAATGAATTTAGAGGGAGAACACAGGCATTGGGGTGGAAACGTTGCCTCTGGGAGACCAATGGACAAGCTAGAGAAAGACAGTGCAGGCATGAATACGGAGGAATAGAATTTAATAAAGGCTGGAAGTGAGAGGGGGGAAGCAAAGCAGGGATTAGAGACATGGGCCTTGGCTTAATAGTAATGATGAGATTTATGCTCCTTTCTGATCCCTTCATGCTTTCTAGATAATAGTAATGATCTGCATGGAGCATTTCAAAGGAAGGACAAGCCCAGGTGACAAAAAAGAGGATATTCACTATTGGGCCAGTGACTTCTTGCCAAAAATGGGACTTGCCCGAGTGTATTAATAAATGCTTGCTAAATTTAATAAAATTGCATTAGGTAGGCTTCTCTTCTGAGGCCTGCCATGAACGGGGCCAGCCATACTATTGGTTATTTCCAGGCTTGTTTCTTCTCTCCTTCTTTTACTACAGAAGAAATCAATCGAAGAGAATAGTCAAAAGGCATATCTTTTCATCCCCTTTCTTTGTGAATACTCCATTCTTCTCTTCTGGTACCTAAAAGTGACAAGAAAAAAAAAAAACCTTCCTCAGAAATCATATAATCTAATTTTTTTTTCTTCAGAGGAAGAAACTGAGGCAAGAGAGAGTAACATGCCTGAGATGATATAGCCAGTAGGAAACAAAGTCAGGATTTGAACCCAGGTTCTCTGACTACAAAGTCTAGTGGTCTTTCCATTCTACCACTTTTGGCTCTCCTTCAGATTTGGGCCAAATGGATGTTCTTCATTCCAGATTCTCATTGTTACTCTACAGCAGGGCTTCTTAACTTTTTTTTTTTAATGTCATGGAACCCTTTGGATGTCTGTTGAAGCCTATGAACTCCTTCTTAGAATGACGGTTTTAAATTCATCAAACAGAATATAAAGGATTACAAAGTAAACCAATTATATTGAAATACACTTATCAAAATACTAAAGAAAAAAAAAAGTTCACAAACCCTACAATAGACCCCTGCTCCAAGGCTCGAACCAACCATTTGTGACTGCAAAAACTTTATAGAGGAGGGAAAGGAATAAACATTTGTGTAATAATTACTATATGCCAGGCACTGTGCTAAGTACCTTACAAATATCTCATTTGAACCTCACAAACAACCTTGTAAGGTAGGTGGTATTATTATCCCCACCTTACAGTTGAAGAAATTGTAGCACATTGAGGTTAAGTGATTTGCCCAAAGTCACACAACCAGTAAGTATTTGAGGTCAGATTTGAACTCAGGTCTTCCTTACTCTAAGCCCAGCATTCTATTCACTTAGCCACCTAGCTGTCTTTTAGGTGGCAGAAAGTCCCCTGAGGGCAAAGACAGTGTTCTATTTATCTTTGCATCTCTTTCCATACCTACCACAGTGCAGCTGTGTGTTGAATGAATGAACTGGCCAGTACATTTTCCCAGGCTGCAGGAACTGTTCCCTGAAGTCACCCTTCACCATTGTTTTAAGCAGCCTGCTTGAATTTACCAGTCAGAAACAACGGCAAAATGGTCATTTGTGGGCCAGAAGCAAAGAACTAAGGCACTTAAGAAAGTGAGTGCTCAGCTCCTGAATTATGCAACAAAAGAGAGCTGGCTAATAAGTTATCCTGAACCTCCAATTAAGTACATGGATAATTACACCCTAGAGTTAGGAAAGCAGCTGAGGCAAGGAGCATTACAATAGCTGTCAATAACCGAGTTTCTTTGTAAGTCTGTCATCTCATCCTCCATCCTTCAGGAGGGAAAAAAAAAACTTGGTCTCACAGCTGTATTCTGACAGCCTTTAATTGATTCAATCAACTGCTCTCTCTGTTTTGACTGAATGGGAGAAGCCTGCTGGCCTTGCTTTTGCCCACTGAACTGAAAGAGTACCATGCTCATTTATAGATTTCTATAAAAAAAAAACAGCATCTAACCTTTATAACATCAATTTTAACCTCAAGCTTTCAGTCCCTCATTTCCAAGACTTGACCTTCTCCCAGAGGACAGCTCCTTTGCTGCTGGGAAGAAGTAATACTTAACATTAATGAAGCACCCAATGCATGCAAAGAACTGTGCTAAGTGATAAGGAAAGTACAAAATTTAGATTAGATAAGGTCCTTGCCCTCTTGAAATTAACAGTCCAACAACAAGCACTGAGCTACCTGGCTTCTTTCCAAGCCATGTCCCATTTAAATTAAAACTCACTTCCCTGATACAGATGTCCCATCCACACTTGGAGCTGAATGGGGGCAGCGACAATGAACACCAGAGTGGAACTGGCTGACAGCAATGAAAGCTGTCGCAGACAGATGTGGAGAGACAGCTATCGTGGACAACATGGCTTCGAAGAACGTCACCCCTTGTGGTGAAGAGAAGTGCTAACAATGAAAAAGCATTAATCCTCAGAGCCCAACAAAGAGCTACACCTATGGGAAACTGAAGGTCTCTGCCAAGGGAGAAAAGGATTTCCATGTACAGGAATGGGATGCAGCCCCTTTTCCCCTGTGTTTTCTAGTTGTATACGTCATTACCATTGTATGTTAAGTTTGAGTATGCTCTCTTTATGGATTCTATATGTTGCTATATATTCTATATGTTCCTCCCCAGGTTTGAGGAGGAATCCTTGGGCCAACTATTCTTCATATACCAGGTTATTGAATACAATTTATGAATGCTAAAAGCAAAGAAACAAACAACCAAAAAAAGAATTTTATCTCCACCAGTTAGAATTCAAAGAATCACAGAACCACAGAATTTCAGAGTTAGAGAGCCCATCAGAGCTCATCTAATCCAGGGGGTCTTAACTTGGGGGCCCATGAACTTATTTTTTCTTAATTTGATAACTGTATTTCAATATAATTGTTTTCCTTTGTAATCTTATATAGTAGTTTATTTCATGTATTTAAAAAAGTATTCTGAGAAGGGATAAATAAGTTTCACCCAACTGCCAAAGGAGTCCATGACACAAAAGAAGAACTCCTGGTCTATTTCAACTTACACGTCAAAAAGAATTCCTACTCTAACAACCAACAAGTGCTTATTCAGGCTTCGCCTGCAGACTTATGATGAGGAGAAATCCACTGGCTCCCAAGGCATCCTATTCCATGTTTAGACAGCTGGGATTATTAGTAATGGTTTCCTGACATCAAGCTGAAATTTGTTTGCCGCTAACCCAACCCACTCCCTACTCCTAGTGCTTTCCTCTGTACACAACTTCTACGTGACAACCTTCCCACTACTTGCAGGTAATTACTATCATGTCTTTCTTGTGTCTTTTCTTCTTGAGAATAAATGTTCCCAGGGTCCTTCAACCTATCTTCCTATGGCATGGACTTGATTTTTGCTTTTACCTTTGCTATCCTGTTTGACCTCCTCTGGACAATCTCCAGCTTATCAATGTTCTTTCTAAACTTTGGGACCCAGAACTTTGATCAACCCCTCCTTGCTCCATTGAGTTCTTACTCCGTAGTCATTTAGCATTCAGATATGCAGTCTGTACTCTATCCATTATTTTCCTTTCAAGATTTTTCTATCTTCTTAAATGTTTTTTATTGTGTGCACTTTCTATCTCCTTAATTAGATGGTAAACTCCTTTAGGACAGGCATAGGACTATGCCCTGTCCCTAGCATTCTTCTGCCTACAATGAAGAATAATACATGGTGATTATTTCTGAATCCAGGTAATGAATCTTAATGATGTTTGAATTAGCTGGTATTGATTAGGGACCTTGTAAGCAAATACAAAATTCACCAGGCTATTCTAGGTTTTCTTTTCCTTATTTAAAAAAATGAATTAGGTTTCTCTATCCTCCCAGAAAGGGCAGAGATAAGAGGATCATAGAGGACTTTAGAGATTAAAGGGAACTTAAAGATCATCTTATTCAGGGAATTGTGACCTTTTGGTGCCATCATGCCCTTTGACATTGTCTGGTGAAATCTATGGGCCATTTCTCAGAATGATACTTCTAAATAATTGAAGGAAATGCTAAATTTTAGTATTGAAAGTAAAGACGGAATTTTTTCCCATTTAAGTTCACAGGCCTCTTGAATTTTATCCATGGAACTCTTGTGTATCAGTGGGCCCCAGGTTAAGTACCATTGATCTAGTTCAACCATTGCATGCATATTAGATTGAAAAGAAACAAACCACCTTCCTCCAAAGCATGGTTCTTATTCAAAGTCGAGACACTGCTAAACTCTAGGAAACCAATGTGGTTACAGTGGAAATTTCATTGAATTTGGAGTTAGAGAATCTGTATTCTAATATTACATATGCTATTTTCTAGACTTCACTTTTTACATCTCTTAATGAAATGTTATTGTTGGATTAGATGATTCCTAAGGTCTAGTACAACTTTTTTTTTCTACTCTCAGGATCATAGAGGTAGAGCTACAAGGGACCTCAAAGGAATCAAGCCCAACCCTCTCATTTTATATTTGAGAAAAATCAGTCCAAGTCATGTTAAGTAACTTTCTCAAGGTCTCTATAATCTGGCCTATACCTCTTAAAGGGAGACTTCAATTCCCACCTTGATATGAGTAGGAAAGGAACTGTGGTTGTGTGCTTGTTCATTCTATTTCCTTTCTCCATGAAAGATCTAAGGCTACATTTATATTCATCTTCCTCCATTCAACATCTCTTACCTACAAGTATTATTTTTAGGGAATTCAGAACAAAAATCCCTTCCCTGTTTACTTTCAAGCAGGAGGGTAGCCCTCATCTTACACTAGCCAGTGTAACTACTTCCTTACACAAAAGACCATTACAAATAGCGAATAGCAAGTAAATTCATTTATCCAGGCAAAACAACAAACAGACTTTAGAAAAATTATACAAATTATAACTTACTGGAGAATATGCAAGTGAATGAGATTTTTACTGGGAGTGACATGAGATCTCAGCTCAAACCAAGAGATAGGTCCCTAAACCGTTCTGAAATCTCTAGGGATACAAGTTGGAAATCAGGCACATATCCAGCTTCCCCTACAAGCCTGTAGTTTTCAGTCGTTTTATCTGTCTCCTAAAGAATGTGTCAAAAGTATCTCTCAAGAACCTCTGGCATCAATTTCAACCCTTGCACAAGTATGCAGAATTATGCTTAGCTTACTCTCCATCAGCTTGGAATCATACTTGTTCTGTATATGCAGTTCTCCACATAGCGCTATCCTCCTTACCTTTTGCCTCCTCCACATTGAGCAGGAACTTGGTTACAGAAGGTAATCAGAACATCTGTGGCCTCAGTTGCTTTCTTCAGAAGAATGCTTTCCAATAAGATGTGCTAGAGTCCTGAATTTTAGTCCCAGTTCTTACCCAGTTCTATGATCTTGGGTAAATAATTTCCCTTCATTGGGTCTCACTTTTATCCTTTGTAAAGTTGAGGTCTCTTTCAAATCTACTATTCTATTACTCTATTATTTTAGATTCCATGAAGTTAGGGTTAGTCAATAGACTTCAGAGAAAATCCATGTTTTGCAGGGTGCCATTCTAAATATGAAAAAGGAGTGGGAAAAAAGGTTGAAGGAAGAAGCACAGAAGAATACAAACTGTGATTCTCTCATCTCAGAGCCTTTACCATCTAGTTATAAAATCAGAATATGCATGCAATAATACCTTACCTTTTTTGAAACGCTTCCACTTACATTATTTTAGTTGATGTTCATAACAATTCTGAATAAGCCATTATTTTATAGATAAAAATACTTAGGTTCAGAGAAGATAAGTAACTTGTCCAAGGTCACACAGAAAATTTAATTTTAGAGAAAAGACTAGGACCCAGGTTTCTTTGCTCCTATTCCAGGATTGCTTTCATCATATTACATAGTTGCACTTAGAAAGTAATGTATCAGAGACTGGATATTGTGAAGCTTAGATAAGATAATAGTTGCAAAGAATTTTGAAAATCTTTAAATTGCTATATAAATTATAATTATAACGATAACAATTATTATTATCATATTATTATTAGCCTCCAGTTGGCAGGCCTCCGGTCTGTTGATGATATACTTCCCTAAGCCTTCTACTGTACTCCTGCTGAATTCAAGCACTGTTTATAAAGCAAAATAGAGGTGTACTAATAAATATTTAACAACCAGACTCTTAAAAAATAGTATGTACCCACTGTTGATCTACATTATTAACACTTTCTTAAGTCTCTAGACAATAAGCAAAACAAAAAAATCGAGCCCTGATTTGTAGCATTTTGAAATTTCTGAGACGGAAGTGCTCATACTAAATATTTAACAATTGGTTCCCCTAGGCCAATTAGAGCTGACTCCAACACACCCCTGTATCAGAGAAACATGGCTCTGAAGTTGGAAGAAATATCAGAGGTCATCTTATTCAAACACTACATTGTGCTGATGAAGAAACTGAAACCCAAGGAGATTAAATTATTTGCCTAAGGTAATACAAGTAGTATTAATAGTGGAATTTGAATTCAGGTCCTCAAACTCCAGAATCACTGTTGTTGTTGTTTTCCAATGTACCTTGATGTTCTTGTCCAAACAAACTTAATACACAGTGACTATCTGACTGTCTTAGAGATATAGACAAATATTAAGTTTATGTGAGATACTGAATGAAAGTCTTCCTGGAGAGTTTTGGAAAGAATTTCAGTGAAGTAGGATGTAAAATAACGTGTGTATGAGAGGGAGACATAGAGACTGAGACAATAAGGAGGACAAGGAAGAAGAGGAAGAGGAAGAGGGAGAAGAAGGGGGAAAAAAGGAGAAATGATGTATGTGTATAGGAGTGTCGTTTTATGAAAAGAGAAGAAATGTGATTTAATGGCCAGTGATACCTCCATAATATAAAGAGCACAGATTTAGATCTGGAAAGTACTAGATGAGAAACTGAGGCCTGGAGAAGTTGAGTGACTTGCCCTAGATTGTATATCTAGGAAGTATCAAACAGAATTTTAGCCCGGTCTTCTTGACTTGAAGTCCACCACTGTTTCTACTACACCACATGTCAAGAAGACTTAGGTTCTACTCCCACTTCTGCCACTAGCTATGTGACCCAAGGGAATCTACTTAACCTTTCCAAGCCTCAGTTTGCTCAGCTGTATGAAGAGTGAGGATAATTACATCTACAGCGCCTTACCCAACTCACCAGGTTATTATGGGACTCAAATGAGATCAAAGTAAAGTACTTTGTAAACCTGAAAGCAATCTGTTAATGACAGTTCTGGTTAGGATAAAGTGCATTTTCATTCCCACAATGAATTCTGACATTCAGGAAACTTACAGGGACATTAATCATAGAACTTAGAATGAAGTATATGTCCCTGAAGTCGAATTGTCTTCACTGTCATACAGGAAGAGTCTTTTCCTTACAACATCTTCCTTCAGTTGACCCTCGAAGATACTCCAACCACTGCTCCCCGTCAACCACCTCTACATACACTTATACACAAAAAGCCACTCATGATATCAACCCACCACATAGCCTTCACTGAACAATCCAGGATGCCGAGTCACTGAAAGGAAGGAAGTGAAAAACCTCTAAGTACCTCACAAAGAAATATGACCTCGATTGTAGGGACAGGGTATGCTGTGATGTAACACCCCTGCCCTACTAGTGATCTAACGTGACCTGTTAGTCATAAACCCTTCCTGGTATTGGATGATGGACAGAGAAGAGACCAGTTGCTGAATCATCACTAGATGGCAGTAACATCTTACATTTATTTCCTTGTAAACTAAGCCATGGAGTTTGGGCTTGGGGTTCCACTATTTTAGGCAAGTGTTCTTTCAACATGAACTTGAAGTTGTCTCAAGATTGTCTCTGGTTAGGAATGGCTGCTCATTCTATTGTGTGTGAAATGTGGATCAAGATCTATGTAACAATATTATTTTGGATAATAACAAAACTCATCTTTGAAAGAATGGAGTGCAGTGGGGGCAAGAATGGCAATAGGAAGCAGCATTGGATTTGTAATTAGGGGACGGAAGTTCCAATCCCAGCTCTACCATTTACTTACCCATGTAATGTTGGGCAAGGCGTTTTACTTCTTGGGGTCTTAGTTTCCTCATCTGTTAAAATGAGGGGTTGGACTCAATAACTTCTTAAGTAAATCCAGTTGTAAATAAATCTGCAGTCCTAGGATTCTTTTTCTCAGAATATAAGCAATGGATTTTTGATCACTCTTGCCATGCTCATGCCAAAAAACTTTATTGATATTTTTGGTTCTGATGAAGAGAGCAAAGATTTAGTCCTTTTTCTTTGTCACAGTATGAATTTACTCTTACAGATAGCTATAGGTTGGGAAAAAATGCAAAGTTTGATTTGCCCCCTCCTCAGTAATTTTGTATTGCCCCTCTACCTACCAAAATGTTCAGATGCAAACCTATTACACTTGATAACCAAGAATAAAAATCTCATTGCCTGGTATATCCATGGCAACAGAATTTCCATAGCTTTTCTCCATTCTCTTAATATCTCTCGTATCTGCCAATTTTGTGAAATCCCTTGGAGGCAGAGAAGGTAAGGTACTATTCTCCCCTTTGGTGGATGGAGAAACCTAAACATAGAGAGATTTAGTTGTTTCCCTTCCTGCCAAATAGGACTACAACTTAGGTCTCCTGCCTCCTGGCATACTGGAATGCCGCTTTCCATGGCCACCACCAGAGGTCTATTTTGCAGGTGAAATTAATGCCTGTCTGATAAGTATCAAGGATAAAAGAATGGAAACCATATCCTCAGTGACATTAAGGAAATGGATCGCTGCTCTCTTCTTCCTCTGAAATGTCAAGAGTTAGGGACTGCAGAGAGGAGAAGGGTGGCTCAGCTATGGCACAACAGAGATGACACCATTCCTAAGGTAAGAGTTACCACTGATTTCATTAAATACTACTACAACTACAACTACAACAGCATTTCAATATTGGGTAATTACTCCCTCCTCTGGATCTTATTTTCTTCATTTGTAAAATCAGAGAATTGGAATGAGTGATTACCAAAGTCCCCTCCATCTTTATCCACATCTCATTCTAAAAACAAATCACAACTCTCTTAACCCATCTCCTCTTTTCATGACCCCCATCCTTGCCTTGGCCAAATAGGAAGATCTATACATCTACTGTACTGAATTTTTTTTTCTGAGAAAGTTGTGAAGAGAGAGTGAAAGGTAGAAGAAGGGTACAGCAGAAATGGCATTGGCTCTGGATAAGGGACCTAAGTTGCAATCCCAACTCTGGCTCTTACTATTTGTGTAACCTTGGGGAATCACTTAACATCCCTGGGCCTCAGTTTTCTCATCTGCAAAATGAGAGTTTTTGAATAAATGGCCTCTGAGGTCTGTTCCAATTCTACATCTATGATTTTATTGTAATAGGATTAATCCCTGTAGGTGGACATTAGCATTGTTCTCTTTCAGTGAAGGATAGTCATTGGGCTTTGTAGAAATAACAATAGCTGTCCTTGTGACAGAGAGTTGCCTCAAAGAAGACCACTGAGCCATCAGAAATCCTGAGAAATGGGCATTTCCATCAGGAATTTGAAAGTTCTGAACTCTTTGAGTCAGTGCTGGTTATTCAGCGGGAAATGATTCCTGTGACTACTTCACTTCTCAGAGAAGATGTCCACTGATACCTTAGTCCTTGAGGACTAAGAAAGCTCAAGTTGTGCCTACGCTGGCCAGAAGATTCAGATTCTGAGTGTTGTTCAGGCAATGCAGATCTGAGATGAAAGTGAATTTGGCAGTCCCATGAAATGTTTTTAACTTTTGAGAGAGGAAATGATGGTGATGGATTTTTGTTTTATGTTTTACGTATGTGGGGTTTTTTATATTTTCTAATTTATTTTTAAATATTATTTTATTTTATTTTCAATTCCAACTTATCTTTCTCTCTCCTACCCCCTGCCCTGCCCAATAAGAAGGCAAGAAAAACAAAACTCATTACACACATATTTATTTATTTATTTATTTATTTATTCATGTAAAACAAATTTCCACATTATCCATGTTCTAAAAAAAAATAAGAAACAAAGAAAAGGAAAGAAAAAAATATGCTTCAGACTGGACTCTGAGTCCATCAGTTCTCCATCTAGAGGTGGATAACATATTTCATCATGAGTCCTTTGTAATTATGGATGGTCATTTTGTTGATCAGAGACACTAAATTTTAAGTATTTGTTAATGTATAAGTATGAGTTCTTTGTGTTTAAAGCATTTCTTTTTTGGTGGAGGATATAAATAACCAATGCACAGACATATATACATATATAATATATATATGGAGAAAGAGAGATGCATATACCTATGTATGTGTGTGTCTGTGTATGAGTGTAACATATAAAACCTACCTCTTCATGGAGGCAGGAGGTCCAAACGTATTATAACTGCCAAGTTTTCACACTAATTGTGCTGGATTTTCTCTCTCTCTAAAATGACACAATTAGTATTCATATATATATATACATATATATATATATGTATATATATATGTATATATATATGTATATATATATATATGGATATGGATATATCACAAATATTACTACATTTCTATTATGACCTATATGCATATGTATAGGTATATACAGTCAGTCCTTAACATTCATGCATTTAAGTTTCATGACCTTAAGTACTCCTGTAATTTTATTAGTAACCTCATTTTCATTTTCTTGTGGGCAACTACATACATTCTGACCTGTACACAGTAGAGAACAAAGGGAGAGGCTCCATGTGGGCAATTTTGTGGAGGGGCTGGTATCCGATTTAGCACTTCACTGGTCTTGTTCACCCTACCATTGTAAAGAACTCCCCTGGCATTCATTGCATATTTTCATTGTTTGCCTTTAGAAGTCAAGTTTTGTGTTGCAATTATTCCCCCAAAACATAGTATAAGTCCTTTGGGGTCTAAGCCCAAGTATGCAAAGTGAATAATGCAGCTTAGTGTGAAAATAAAGGGGTTAGAGGTGGAGCCAAGATGGCAGAGTGAAGGCAGGAACATTGTACACAGTAACGGCCACGTTGTGTGATGACTTGATAGACTTAACCGTTCTCAGCAGTACAAGGATCTAAGACATCTCCAAAGGCCTCATGATGGAAAATACTATCCCCAAAGAAGAAAGCAATATTATATTCTAGAGTTCCCAGGTCAAGAAAAAAATATTGCAAGCAGTCAAAAAGAAACAATTCAAGTATTATGGAGTCACAATTAGGATAACACAAGCTTCAGCACCTTCTACATTAAAAGAGCAGAAGGCTTGGGCTATGACATTCCAGAGGGCAAAGGATAAAAGATTATAACCAAGAATCACCTACCCAGAAAAGCTGAGTATAATCCATGGCAGGGGGGAGGGGAATGAACATTCAATGAGATAGAGAAATTTTATGCATTCTTGAGAAAAGACCAGAGCTAAATAGAAAATTTGACTCTCAAATATAAGACTCAAGAGAAACAAAAAGATAAACAGGAAAGAGAAATAACAAGGGACTTATTAAAGTTAAACTGCTTACATTCCCACATGGAAAGATGATATTTGTAACTCAGAAGACCTTTCTCATTATTAGGGTAGTTAGAAGGAGTATATATAGACAGAGGGCACAGGCATGAATATGTGAGTTGAATATGATAACTAAAAATATAATTAAGGGGTGAAAGAGGAATGTACTGGGGGAGGTAGAATGGGATAAGTTATCTCACATAAAAGAGGCAAGAAAAGACTTTTACAGTGGAGAGGAAGAGGAGGGAGGTGAGAGGGAATGATTTAACCTTAGTCTCATCAGAATTAGCTTAAAGAGGGAATAACACACACACACACTCAATTGGGTATAGAAATCTATCTTTCCCTATAGGAAAGTAGAGGGGAAGGGAATAAGACAAGGGGGGTGGTGATAGAAGGGAGGACAGATTGAGGAAGGGGATAATCAGAAGCAAATACTTTTGAGGAGGGACAGGGTGAAAGGAGAGAGAGAATAGAATAAACAGGGGGCAGGGTAGGATAGAGAGAAATATAGTCTTTCACAACATAACTATTATGGAAATGTTTTGCATGACTACACCTGTATAATCTATATTGAATGGCTTGCCTTCTCAACAAGAAGGGTTGGGAGGGAGGAGGGGAGAGAATTTGGAATCCAAAATTTTAAAGGCAAATGTTAAAAATTGTTTTTACATCTAACTGGGGGAAAATAAAATGCCAAATTTGAAAAAAAGAAAAAAGAAAAGAAGAAAAGAAAGGTGTTAGATAAACTTTGTGCCAGAATGTGTGAAGCCCCCATCTGCAGGGAAAGAATAGTTTTTGGTGAGTGTCATGGCAACCTAACCCACTATTTCCCATAAGTTCAATGTATCAACATTCATCTTTTTGGCTTTTGTACCATTTTCTAGGAACAGTTACCCCCATAAAGTTGAAGATTGACTCTCTCTCTCTCTCTCTTTCTCTCTCTCTCTCTCTCTCTCTCCATATATATATGCATACATATGTATATATGTGTATAACACATAAAATATATATAATGTATATTTATAAAAATATATATAATATATATTTATAAAAATATATAATATATATTTATAATTATATATATATATAATAACACATTATTATATATGCAAAAGAATTGATGACAACAGATAAATAACCTGATTGCTATGTGGTAGTTAGAGTCTTAGGCCTAGACTCAGGAAAATTTGAGTTCAAATCCAACTTCAAATCCTAATGTGTAATCTGGACTAGTCCCTCTGTAGTAACTTTCATCTGCTTCAGTTCTCTCATCTGAAAAATGGGGGTAATAATAGCATCTACTTTCCAGAGTTGTGAGAATCAATAGTATGCCTAAGAAATTAATCCCACCAGAGGCAGACAGACATCTAGTTTAGTACATGAGTCCTAAATGGAGGAGTCATGGAAAGGCACAGACAAGAAATACAAGGAATAACAAGATGTGGAGGGTTTGTGATCAGGATCAATGGATAGCATATCCATACACATGAGATCACAGATCCATCAAAGTAATATCACTGTTTTGAGGTTTCAAATGTATACTTTTACCTTCAACTCTTAATGTTTCAATTTTGCCTTTGAATATGCCCTGTCTCTCATTTTAAGTATTAATTGTGGACTCCAGGAGGGGCGTACCAGTCTTTAAGAAATTCTGCTGTGCTCTAGAGTTGTCCAATTTTCTTCTATAAAGTGCAGTCAAGAAATGTTCTAGCATGAAGATGGCTGTTGGTTTAAAACTGGAAGAGACCTTTAACTATCACACACACACACACACACACACACACACACACACACACACACCCCTTTTATCTCCAGTAATTTTTCCAATTTAATTTCTAGCCTTTTCAAAATTACTTTTGAGGATGATTTGAGTTATTCTGGGTTTTTTTTTTAAATTTTGGACATAAGAAAAAACCTAATGATTTGTGCATATAACACATGCAACCAACATCATGGCATTGGGCAGGGCTCAAAGATCAACCATTCAGAAAACCCCTTCTCTAGTTACTGAAACAAAACTGTCCAGAATTAGGATTGATCATCTGTGAGGAGGCCATATTTACCTAAGGGAGGATCAGCTTAACTTCCTTCCCTCTTTGCAAATAGAAGTTGACATTTTAAAATCTAATTTGGATAACATAGCATCCCAGCCTAGCAAATGTCAAAGGTATTGTACTCACTCTTAAAGACTGATCAGAAGACTAGATTAGAAGACAACGTAATTGGTTTAACTGTACATCTAGTTCAAAGTCCCAAAGGGGGGACTCAGCTGTTCTCTCCACAACCTTCTCCCCCTCCAGCTGTTACAGTTTCTTATTTGTCAGTCCACTTATGGGGAAGCTCAGGAACTCAGTAGATGTGCAAGATCAGAGATCTCACGTTCATAGGTGAATATCAACTGCTGGATTCTACACTGTTTCTTGGAGGTCCATTGGGCCAACTGAGAGAATGTTACAGAGTCAAGCCTAGAGGATCCCAAAGCTCATCTCAGGCACCAGTGTGACTGTGGGTTGATGGCCTGATGTCATAGCAGGAAGGGGCCCTGTTTCAGATTTTAGACCTTTACTAATGCCAAACAGCATGAGTGCAATATACTTTCCCCTATTTTCCCCATCTTTCCCTCCAATCTCGTTACTTTTAGGTATCTAATACCTATTCTGCTACTGAGTTTATTGAATCAGAATACTAAAGGAAGAAGAGTTCTAAGGGAGAAATCATTCCAATTCCCTCATTTTACAGAGAAGGAATTTGAGTCCCAGGGAAGTTAAATAACTGACCCAGGTTCTTCCAGCTAAATCAGTTGTGAAGAAGAGGCTGGAACTTGGGTCACCTGAAGCCCAGTACAATGCTCAAAACACTCAGTGCTTCCATTTACATCATCTTCCCCAAGGACGTTATGGTAAATAATCAAATGCTTTAAAATTACATTATGAAAGTTACATAGATGCTAAACAAAGCAATTTTCAAAAGGAGCACTTAGTTACATTGAATCTAATCAAAGTTGAAGGATATAGGATTTTGTTGGCCAAGACAGATCATAATTTGTCTGTATTTTTTTTCTTTTTTTTCTCTTTTTTTAGGCAATTGGGGTTAAGTGACTTGCCCAGGGTCACATAGCTAGTAGGCGTCAAGTGTTTGGTCTGAGGCCGGATTTGAACTCAGTTCCTCCTGACTTCAGGGCTGGTGCTCTATCCGCTGTGCCACCTAGCTGCTCCAATTTGTCTCTAATTTAATACATTAATTTTAGTGAATTGCCTAAGCCTTAGGGAAATTAAGTGACTTGCTTATGGTCACACAGCTAATAAGTGGCAGAGTTGGGATTTGAACCTGAGCCTTCCTCACTCTGTTGTACAACATTTGAGAAAATTCTAGAAAAAGCAATGTATCTGTATTCTTCTAGGCCATAATAAGATGTTCAGGGATGGTTAAATGATGATATCTCTCAGTGGGGGACAGACCCCCTCTCTAGGGTGATAGACTCCATCGAACATCTTGAAATGTTTTACCAACATTTGTAATTTTGCAATATCCCAAGCACATTTGGCCTTCATCCATTTTTCCCTTAGACCCTGAGCCCAAGTGGAAAATATTAATACATCTGCTCTGAAGTCATTTAGTCATCAAAATGTTCCTTGGTGATAACTATTCAATGTCCAAGGCTTTATGAAAGCAACCTTTTCCTTCTATTTTTTCCCCCTTGGAAATGAAGAGCAGAAATTGTCAATAGCAATTGAATTCATTTTTTAACTTAAAAGACAGGTGGTAAGGTTTGGAGGGGTCACTGACCTTGGGTACAGCATTGTCATAGGATCATATATTTAGAACTAGAAAGAACCTCGGGAGTACTTAATTTAGGGTTCATGAACTTTTTAAAAATATTTCAATAAGTATTTCAATATAATTGGTTTCTTTCGTAATTCTATATATTTTATTATATGCATTAAAGATATTCTAAGTATTGGTTCAGAGGCTTCACCAGACTATCAAAGGTGTCCATAACACAAAAAAAGATTAAGAACCTCAATTTAGACTAACCTCAACATTTTACATGGCAAATATAAATAATAAAGACAGAAATTCAGGCTAGATCTGTAGAGAACAAAGACTCAGCCTCATGGTCTATTTAAACTTTATTTACATGTGAAGAAAAAGAGACTCTTGGGAAATTCTAACCCTAAGTCAAATAGTTGTCTAGGACAGATAATTATGATCTGTATGCTAGACATTTTGTTATTCAGTCATTTTTCAGTCATGTCCTACTCTTTGTGACCCGACTTGGGGTTTTCTTGACAAAGATACTGGAGTGGTTCGCCATTTCCTTTTCCAGCTCATTTTTCAGATCTGAGGCAAAGGGGCTTGGAACCTCTGGGTCAAAGCATGGCATTTTAGTCGTTTTTATTTGCATAATTACAAATTACTTTCCGAAATGGTTGTACTGATTCACAATTCAAACAACAATACACTAGTGTTTCTCTCTTTCCACAACTAGAAAGGAAAATTTAATAAAACTAGAAAGAATAGGGCCAAGTTTTAAATGCCAGAGTTTTTATTTTTATCTTCAAAGTAATAAGGTACCACTGGACTTTATTGACTAGTAGGTAGCATGGTGCAACATACACTTTGGCAAGATTACTTTGGCAGCTGTGTGTAGGACAAATTTGAAGAGAGGAGAGATTTAGGGCAAAGAGACTAATTATGAGCCTGCTGCCATAGACAAGGAGAGAGCTAATGAGATTTTAAATGAAGGTGACAACTGTGTGAGTAAAGAGGAAAGGATGTGTTTGAGAAGTTTTGTGGAAATGAAAACAATAACACTTGATAACTGACTATATAAGTAGAGTAAGAGTGAGGAGTCCAGGATGGCCCTAATGAGGTGAACCCAGGTGAGTGGAAGATTGGTGGTGCTGCCAATGGAACAGGGAAGTTTGGGAAAGGGGTGGGTTGGGGGAGTACGCGGAATATCAAGTTTACTTTGGGAATATATTGTGTTTGAAATACCTCTGTGACATTCCATTTGAAATGTCCAATGAACAATTCATGATTCAGAACTGGAATTCAAGAGAAAAAATAAAGCTTTATATAGGAATGATCTGGGAGTCATTTTAATAGGGGCAATAATTGAGCTTATTTATGTACCTATCCACCATGTTCTGGGCCAGGCTTTATGAAGGCCAGTATTGTGGTTCAGATTTGGGATAGAAACACAATGAGATACTCATGAGCCATAAAATATTGAACAAAGAGAAGCCTATCCAACCATAAAAAGAATTAATGTAGCTACAAATTTTGTTCAAGTGAACAAAATTCTCTTCCCCTCTCTGCATTATTATATCACAGTACTCAGTCAGAAAGATGTATGGAATCCCATGGTAAGGAGAATTCTGTGAAACCTAGGGAACGTGAACTCTCAACTTTTATGCAAAAGGCATAAAAGGAAACCACACCAATGACTCAAAGCCTAGTTCCTCGACCAATCAAATTTGGAGATCCACCTCCTTGCTCCTTTAAAGGGAAACCCGCCTCACCTACATAAAACAGATGCTTCTCTTACTACATAATATTGTTTGGTATTAGGGACAAATAGGGATAATTTTACCTCTATTTGATTTCTTCCTTCCTTCCTTCCTTTCTTTCTCCCTACTTTCATTCTCTTTCTTAGTTTTCTCCCCTTTCTCTCTTTCTTTCATTCATTCTCTTCTTCACTTTTTCTCTTTCTTCTTTCTCTTCTGTGCTCAGAACTGGGCAGCTAGGTGGAACAGTAGATACAATGTTTGACTTAGAGTCAGGAAGATCTGAGTTCAAATCCTATCCTAGACACTTAATTGGCTGTGTACGCCTAGGCAAGTCACTTAACTTCTCTCAACCCCAGTGTCTTCATCTGTAAAATGAGGTTGAAAATAGTACCTACCTAACAGAGTTCTTTTAAATATCCATTTGGATAGTGTATGTATAGTGTTTTGCAAATTTCTATGTAAATTCTAGCTAGTATTGAATCAAATACTAATTTTGACAATGGACAGCCATTTACCCTTGAATTTATTTTAAAGGTTTCTAGTCTTTCTGTAACCAAAAAAGCCATTCCTGGTTTAAAATTGTTTGCCATATTAAGGGAAATTATATTTATTCTCAAGTATTTTCATATTTTACAAATAAATGAGTTTTATTAAAGGTTTTTTATTTATTGCATTATACAAGTTTTATTATTTTTGTCATTTAAATTGTTTAATAGGTGTAGAGTTTTTCTAATGTTGAACCATCTGTGCATTCCTGACACAAAGACATCTTCTAGGGCAGCTATGTGGTACAGTAGATACAATTCTGGGCCTGGAATCAGGAAGTCCTGAGTTCAAATTTGACCTCAGACAAAAGCTGTATGACCCTGGGCTTGTCACTTAACCTCTGTTTGCCTCCATTTCCTCATTTGTAAAATGGGGATAATAATAGTACCTACCTCCTGTGGTTGTTGTTGGGATCAAATGAGAAAATAATTGTAAATTGCTTAACAGTGCTTGGCACATAGTAAGTATAATATAAATATGGAGAATTATTGTTATTGTTAATATTAGCATGAAATTGAATATAACCATAATTGATAAAATTTGATATATACTACTGTATCCTTTTTGCTAATAATTTCTTTAATATATTTGCCAAAATATTCCTTAATGATGTAGGTCTTTAGTCTTACTTCTCTGCTGTATTATTTCTCCCTGTATTTCTTGGGTGTCAAGACCATATCTACCTCATAGAAGGAAGTTTGATAATTTGTCTTCTTTTTCTATTTTGCACTTTGTTTATGTAATATAGAAGTTAATTGTTCTTTAAAAATGTAATAGAATTCACTTAAAAGTCCATTTGGGACTGGGTTTCCATATCTACTGTCTTTGAGAGTTATTTTTATGGCTTGTTCAGTTTCTTTCCCTGAGATTTTATTGCTTAAATTCTCTTTTACTATTGTTAATCTTGATATTTTATCTTTTTGCTAATTTTCATTAATTCCATTCAAGTTTTCAGTTATATTGGAATTATAATTGGCCATAATAGTTTCTAGCACTTTAAAAAAGTTTTCTTCATTATTCTTTTTCATTTTGCTAATTTCCTTTTCACGGGAGGACCAAATTAACTTGTTTGTCTATTTTACTGTATTTTTTAAATCTGCCCTTGCCTTTGTTTTTATAACTGTCATCTAAAAGCACCAGGTTAGAGGTTAAAAAATAAAATGGGAGTGTAGTGGTACCATTCAAAAAATGGAGAAGTTGAGGGTGGGAGGGTCAATTTTGGAGAGAAGATGACATTAATTTTAGAAATGTTGAGGTTAAAGTGCCAGTGGGAAAGCTGAATTTTTTCAACTGATGGGCAAGGCAACAAGTATTATTAAGTACTTACTACGCGCTTAATTCATACTGGGGATACATATATACAAACAAAAAGATAGACAGTCCTTACCCTCAAAGAGCTTCCATTTTCAATACGGAAAGGCAACACAGAAAAAGGAAATGAAAAATGGCAGGGAACGTAACAGGGAAAATACCAGAGTAGGGTCATGATGGAAAAGTCCATTTTCAGAAGCACATCTACATAGATAGGAGAATCAAATTCATAGAAATGATAATCAAATCCACGAGAGTGATAAGGAGATCAAGTGAGAGATGATAGAACTGAGAGTGTAATCTGGCTAACCTCACATATCCATCCATGAAGGGCTTAAATAACTTAAGCCAGGCTTTTGAAGTCATAGTATAATGGCAAACACTTTAAAACATACTTTGCCATGTTTCTTTTTTTTTTTTTGTACTCTATTCCTTCCATTTTAGATCTCCAGCATAAAATTGTGATAAATGGATCAAGGAATTACTGGACCATTAATGTTGCATTTGAGGGGTAACAACACATACAGGAAGATTCAAAATACCTAGTTCAGGATTCAGTTCATAAAGATAGTATTAAACACATGTGATGGAGAGATCCTTCATTTAGGTAGAAAATAGCCCCAGGCTTCATGGAGCATACAGTTTGAAAGGAGGACATGGCACATAGACAAAAACATTATTACGTGTGTGTGTGTGTATAAATATGAACATATATAATATACATATGAATGCACATATATATCTATAAGAGAAGTTCAATAAAAGTGCTATGAGAGGTCTGAGGGTTGAAAGGTCATTATCAACTAGAAAGATCAAGATTTTTTGGAGAAGGTAGCATTGGAATTCTGCTTTAAAATATAGGCAGTAATTCAACAAGCCAGGAGAAAATTAGAGATGATATTCTAAGCATGGAGAACAGGATGAACAAAGTCAAAATCATACCATAATAGATCTAGAGCTGAAGGAGAACTCAGAAGCCATCAATCCAATCAACTCATTTTACAAATTCAAGAACTGAGGCTGAGAGGTTAAGTGATTTGCCCACGGTCACACAGGTATTAAGTGTCAGAAGAGAGATTTGAACCCACGTCTTTCTGATAATAAAATGATAGGCCCTTGCCACACACACACACACACACACACACACACATGCATAGACTGAGTCTATCAGTTCTCTATTTAGAGCTGGATAGCATGTTTTATCATGAATCCTTTGGAAATGTGGCAGGTCATTTTGTTGACCAGTAATTAAGTTTTTCTACCTTGATTATCTTTACAATATTGCTATTACTGTGTAGATTACTACCCTCGTTCTTCTTTCTTCACTGGTATTAGTTCATACAGATCTCCCAGGTTTTTTTTTTTCTGAAATCATTCCCTTCATTATTTCTTACAGAGCAGTACTATTCTATCATATTCACATGCCACACCTCGTTCAGCCATTCCCTAATTGATGAGCATCCCCTCAGTTTCCAATTCTTTGATATTACAAAAAAAGGCTGCTGTAAATATTTCTTTACATATGGATCATTTTCCTTTTTCTTTGATCTTCTTAGATAGTAGTAGTGATGGGTCAAAGGGTAAGTGTAACTTCATAGCTTTTTGGTCATAGCTCCAAATTGCTTTCCAGAATGGTTGAACAAGTTCACAACTCTACTAATAGTACATTTAGTGTGCCTATTTCCCCACATCCTCTCCAACATTTCTCATTTTATTTTTTTTTGTGTGTGATTTTAGGCAGTCTGATAAGTGGGAAGCCATACCTCATTGTTTATTTCTCTAATTAGTAGTGATTTACAGCATTTTTATATGGCTATTGATAGCTTGATTTCTTACTTGGAAAACTGCCTATTAATATCCTTTGACCATTTATCAGTTGAGGAATGGCTTTTAATCTTACAAATTTGGTTTAGTTCATATATATTTTAGAAAAGAGGCCTTTATCAAAGAAACTTGCTACAAAGAGTTTTCCTCCGGTTTCTTGCTTTTCTTCTAATTTTATCTGCATTGATTTTTTAGTACTTTTTTGTTTCATATAATCATAATTGTCCACTTTATTTCCTGTGAACCTTTGTATCTTTTGTTAGCCATGAACTCTTCCCCTATTCTTAGATCTGACAGGTAGACATTTCTTCCCTGCTCTAATAATTTGTTTATGATATCACACTTCATGTTTAAACGTGCATGCAGGATCAATGCTTTACATCCATTATTGACAATTTTTTTGCTAAAAAACATTTAAGGTCAGTTATTGTTGGAGCTTTTTCTGCCACTTATCCTGCATTGTCTTCTGCCTTTTGTTTTACTGCTTTTATTTTATTTGCTGTTGCTACCAATTCTTCTACCTTGTATTTACTAGGTATTATTATTATTATTATTATTATTATTATTACTATTATTAATTCTCTCTGCCTGAGATTTGTTTAGCTGCATTCAGATCTTGCTTTAATTCACCCAAAGAGGTTTTTTTTTTTTCCCAATGAGTTTGGATCTTCCTTCAATTCCCTGAAGGTGTCATTTACTTTGTTGCGCTCATTTATTTCATTGATTGTGATCCTTAGTTTGATGATTCAACAAACGTGTACTAACCATCTGCTATGAACCAAAAACTGCGTTCAGTGTTGGGAAAACAATGACAAAAATTATACTGCCCCTCCCTTCAAAGAGTTTATAGCTTACTCAGGGGAACAATGTATATATAGATAAGTAAAAGCAAATGTATATTATATACATACATTATATATATATATATGTGTGTGTGTGTGTGTGTGTGTGTATACATACATACATACATACACACACACACACACACACACACGCACACACACACACACACACACACACACACACAAAGAAAATTTAAAAAGTAATTTCAAGGGAAGAGAGCATTAGCAGCATGGAGAACAGGGAGGAAATAAGGAAAGAGCTCATGAAGAAGGCAGCACCAATTGACCTTTGAAAGGAGCTAGGACTTACAGAAATGGACACGAGGAAAGAGTGCATTCCAGGCATGGAGAACAGGTCATAGGAATACCCAGAGGCAGAAGATGGAATGTTGAGTATGGGGAGGGTCAAAAAAGCAAATTTGGCTGGACATAGAAATGGGCATTTCTTCTGGTATTTTCCTCCCTCTTATTCCTGATAAACTTCACTTTTTTAAAAGTTGTATAAGCTTTTACAAGTTTTTCTCAGTCTTTGTTGATGCTGCTATATATTCTGTTATCTTTTGGGATTTTTAGTTCATAATTTTAATAAGGATTGTAAGACTCTGGATCTCTTGTAACTTCGTATTCTGTTATTATTTCAGAAGCTGTCTCAGTGGATTTTTAAAGCATTCGGGATGGTTAATCTAAAAGGCACTGAAAGGCATGTTGGCTGATGTAGAACGTGATGATAATGATCCATTATTGGTTTTAAAGGCTGGCTTTTCTACTAAGCTTTCTTGGAAAACCAGACAAGCCCATAAGCTCTGAACACACACATAACAGACTGGATTCAGTCCTAGAAGAGCCTGATCCTAAAGAGAGAGAGAAGGCAGGCTCTTTTTCTCACAGTTTCTCATTCTTCATACTTCCACCTCAGAAAGTGAGAAAAATGATTATTTTCTTATTATATTAATAACCAATTTTATATATGGGACCCAAAGATCCCCCTTTTACTTTCTCATTCAAAGCCCAGTCTCTCAAGGAGATTTCAGGCCTTACCCAAAAATTCACCCCACTCAGACCATTTTATCTAGGTAGAATTCTTACTGTAACCCCACCATTGCTCAATTCAAGTAGGACTGGGTGGAAAACAGATTGTTTTGTAATGATCTAGGATTGTTGACTTGATCAAAGTCACATCCCCCCCCCCAACCTCTCGTTAGAAAAATCCCACCTGTCATAATACTCAATTCCATCATTGTTAACCAATCAGAGTTGATTTTCACCCTCAGGGACACTACCTTTTCCAAAGGCATCTAAACATTCAGTTACTTTGATGCAGGGCATTTGGTCATAAGAGAGACCACTGATGTCAATTTATTATTTGCTAGCCTAATTAATAAATTGATTATTGATTACCCAGAAATTTTGTCTCTCAGACTTTTGGAGCTTTCATTCATCTCAAGACCTAGGGAGAATTACTTTAAAACTTAGGTTTGACTGATGTCAAGGACCTCCCCAAAAGGAAGGGGTGAAAAAGGTACTCAATACAATATAAATCAGGGATAGGACAATTACTCATTTCCTCTCCTCAAAAGAAATGTTTTTCACAAGTGTGCATTAACAAAGACAAACAAGCAGTAGTAATAACATCAACTCTATTATCCTCTCCTGAAAAAAACAATACTTAAAATATCAAAACATGAAGCATTTTGTGGGACTCCTGAGTTTACATTTTACTTGCACTGTCTTCTTTCCAGCAAATCTTCCCAGGTCTAAGTCTTCTGGAAATCCAGGCCAGGGTTTAGGTTCATCTTCTCCAAGAAATACTAGAGTAGTTTTGGGAGGAAGGGTGGGAAGGACCCTTCTACAATGCAATTCACATTGGCTGAGGGATTAAGAGATACCAACCTCTCAAACACAAAAGGTCCTGTCCCAGACTGGAAAAATACATCCCAGGATTTCCATTTAGTCATTTATACTAAGGAAAGAAACATAATTCAAAGAGAAGATATAAGTAAAGCTCTTATTTGGAGTTTCAGAGTTGTCTAAGCCAAGATATTCATTTTAGCTGTCATGTATTTACAGCTGCCAGGATTGGAGAAGGGAGCTGCTCCCTAGAAGAAAGAGGCATAAAGAGTTCTGACATGAATGACAGGGACAGAGAGACAGATGCCCCCTTGAAGGTTCAGTGAGTGAACCACTCCTCACAGGTCTGTGGCAAATCCTCTGAAATGCATCTTTAACACACTCTCTCTGACCCCTCTCCTTCTTAAGCCACCACGGGATGAGAGACCAAGTGACCACTCAAGATTTGCTGCATCATTCAAAGGCAACACGCCCTCCACTAACGGGCTACATGTTTCCCCAGAAGTGACCAACACACAGGCTCAGTTCTCCATCACGTGTATTCCAGCAGAGTATGGGCAGGGGTGGGAGGGAGGGAACATAGATATATTTACACCCTATTATAAAAATTAGGAAGTATATAAATATATAACCAAAAAGGCATTTTGGATTCATTCAGCTTTCAAAGGCAGTGAAAAGAATGCAAAAATGGAAGAGATAATCGGCAACCCAAAAGCAAAACTCCTATTTTTGACAAAAGAAAGGATTCTTAGATAAATTTGCAAATTCAACAACATAAAACAGAATTGTTTTGCATTAGAGTTAGTCATAGAAATAATTATAGCATCCTTTTTGTTTGTTCTTTCCTGATCTTAGTTCAATGAATACCTACCCAAATTTGAAATGTCCAGGCTTGTGGCAGCAGAGGAGTTCTGAACAATTTTTCCGCCGTTCCTTCAGAAGATTGATCCAAGTTTGGATATTTTACTGGTTGACACGTACTTACCCTGCTGTTTTACCACTAGACATGTACCCACCCTGCTGCCAACCCTTTGATGATGAGTCCCTCTATGCTTAGTCAAACTAGTTTGGACAGTTCAGAGGCAAGGTGCCTAATTAGTAGTCCTGCAAATTACTTTCTATTCTGATGAATTTTAAGAATCTACCTGTCAGCAGATTATAAAATTAATTATAAGCTGAATCACTAAATCCTATTTGTCATTCTTAACATAACAGTGAGTCTTTTATCTTTAGCATTTCTTTTGTGTGTAGGAATAAATTACTTGTCCCGAACCTGATTCATGTTGCATATTGACTCTTTTTCTTCCCCCTTTTGGGAGAAACCCAAGACATGAGCCATAACTTAAGCTTTGAGTAAAATCATCCCTGGAGTGCGAGGTTGAGGGCTAAACATGCTAAAGAATATGAGAAAAGGAAGTCTCTCCACCTCTCAATTGAAGATAGAGTCTCCAAGATTTAGTGTGATCAAAACTAGATGGTTGGGTACAGAGAAGGGAGTAACCAAATAACTAAAGACCTGGTGGACTCAGCAACTATTCTTTAATGTTAAACTTTTAAAATGAAAAATATTTATGGGATGAATTTGAAGGATGGAATACATCAAAATGTGGTCTACAGGAAATACAGTCAATGCAAAAATAGAAAAAGAGTTATACAAATGTTCAGCTGAAAGGCTACTCTTATTTTATGACTAACTGAGAGAGGGGGCAGCAGGGATGATATCAGATGAAGGCAATTCAAATCAGAATACATTGTTAGATTAAGCAAAGATATTTTATTATGGTAAAAAGAATAATGAGAGCAATAAGTCAACGAAAAATATGTACACAGTAAATAAGATGGCAATTAAACTAGTAAAAATAAATCTCATCTTTTCAGAAGAAAAAAAACACTTAATTAAATTGTAGGAGAACCTTGTAGAACCTGTAGTTAGATCTTACAAAGTCATTTATTAGGTTGGCATTTTTTAAAAAGCAGTAGCTACAAAACACTTATCACTTGCCCCCCAAATCTGAAGCATAATCTCCCATAATACATATATCATCCACGGTAAGAGTAGGCTCAAATTTAGAGTGCTATGGTAGTGAGGGGTTCATATAGCATATACATATGACAAAGGCAATTCACAATTCCTAGTACTGCAGGTTCTAGAAGTCCTTTTTCTCTTTAGAGTCCTAATACAGTTTTCCTGGAAGACAAGGTCTCCTCTGGGTGGTTTGCTTTTCAGGTTTCATATATATATATACATATATATATATATATATATATATATATATATAGAGAGAGAGAGAGAGAGAGAGAGAGAGAGAGAGAGAGAGAGATACAGAAGATATATATATATATACATATATATATAGAGAGAGAGAGAGATACAGAAGATATATATATATATATATATATACATATATATAGATATACACATACACATATATATGTATATATGTATGTTTGTATATATGTATGTGTATGTATCTGTCTGCAATGTGCCTCTCCAGTCTCTCAATTGTGTCTTGAAATTGCTTGAACTAAACTCTCAAAATTCTAGAAGGGGTGACTCTGACTGTGCTGTTGGATGCCATGTATTATGGGGGAAAAGAAGAAAGAAATCCATTCCCCTCACTCCACAAAGTTCAGGAGCCTGTACTCTCCCTGTCAAATTGTTGAAATTCCTCAAAGACTTGGTTTTTCTTTTTCTTTTCTTTTCCTTTTTTTAAGTCCCCTGGGTAATGGATAATTTGTTTGCTCAGTCAATGCAATTTTTCTTTTCCTGCTTCAATCAGAGAGGTGTTCGCACCTCATAAAAGGCATCACGGGTGTGGTCAAATTTTTATAGTTAGTTTAACACTTTGTTAACACCTTAAGGTTAGATTGTGGGATTGGGGGTAGGGTGGGAATGTGTTCCTTCATAGTTATTTAATATGTCTGGACCTCAGTTTCCTAACATGCAAAATGACGAATTCAGACTAGATATCCTCTGAAATATTTTTCAGCTTTAAAGGTGTAATGCTATGAATTTTAAAAAATCAGTAGAATAATCATTGTTAATGAAGAGGTTAAAATGGATTTGTAATTGCAAATGTTAAAATTATCAATGAGAATATCCAGGAAGCTCTAAAAACAATTAAAATAAGAAATTACTTCAGAAAGGTAGAAGGATATAAGACAGACCTATAAACATCAAAAACTAAGATAAATTAATTTTTAAATACAATAATATCATAAAAATCTAATATTTGCATATTACCAAGACACATAGGAGACCTTTTAAAATCATATCAAAATACTTTTTGACAAATAAAGGAATAATAGGATATTTGGTTGGATAGCACCTATATGTGTTTAGAATGATTTAATACAGTAAAAATGTCAATTCTTCCTGAATTCTTTTGTAGAATCTATTCTGTTTTCAGCCCTGATGGCAGAAGCACTAGAGAACAAATCTTGAGATGAAGTCAATTTAAGAGGTTCAGAAGCAGCTCACTTTAGAAAAGCTGGTTTTGGGGGTAGTAGGACTCTGCCCTGGGAAAAAGTCTACAGTAGGGAAAGAAGTTAGTAAAATCCTCAAAGAAAGATGAAGATACAGATAAAAGTCAAGTTTAAGGTAAGCTAAACTGACTGAGGTATCAGGAATAAGAAGAGGGGAATTCATGGAGTTTACAAAAAAATAAAAATAAAAGATATATTCTTTGCAATAACATCATCTAACAATGCCCTATATTTGGGTATTCATTAATCTAGGCACACAACAGATCTATTTAAGATTATTTCAAGACAGTTTTGATGGAAATGAAGGAACAACTGGAGGACTGGTATAATATCACTTATTCATGGCTAGAATAATTCAATATAATAAAAAATGTCAATACTCTCCAAATTAATTTATAGATTCTGTCCAGTCTTTGACCATGAGTGCAGGGCCAGCCAGGCAACAAAACTGATGGATTCATTTTCATTTTAGGAACAGCATCTGGGGATGCAGACTGACAGGGCCCCTCCCTTAGCTGATTGCTTAATGTACTACAGCTGTGTTCTGATCTGCCTCTGCCAGATCTCATGCAATATCCATCAAAAGACCAATGGGCTACTCTATAGAACTCAATAAAAGTTATATGGAAAAACAAAAGGCAAGGAATATCAAGGAGAAACTACTAAAAAAAAGTTGATGAAAAAGGACTTATCATACCAGAAATCAAAACATATTATACAGCAGCTATTATCAAAATTATCTGGGATTGATCAAAAAAAATTTTGTTTTAAATCAATAGAAGAGAATAGAGATTCCTTAAACAGAAACAACTGTGCATAGCAGGTTAGTATTTGATACAAACCAAGGATATCAAGCATCAGAGAGAGCAATCATTCTTCAAAAATAGAAAAGACAATGTCACCCTAGACTCATACCTTAAACAGTATATTATGGTAAACTCCAAAGGAATGAATTAATATTTTTAAACTACACATATTTAGTTGAGAGAGAGAGAGAGAGAGAGATGCATTTTCATAGTAATATGAAAGTGACCCTTAGTTCTCGAACCAAGATGTCAGAGAAAAAGCAGGGACTTGCCTGAGTGCTCCCAAATTCCCCTCCAAACCACTTTAAAATAACTCCTCAAAATGAATTCTGGGATGGCAGAACTAACAAAAGGATAGAGTGAAGCAGTTTTTCAGCCTAAGATAACTTAGAAGGAAAGTTCTGTCCCACAGGGATGAGAGTGGAGCACAGTCCAACACAGGCAACACCCCTCCCCCCCAAGACAGCAACAGGCTTTGGGGCAACTGAATCAGCAGCAGTAGCTTCCAGAGCTGTCAGCCCACAGGTGGTAAGAGGGTTGACCAACTGGTCAGAAGTGGATTATAGGGGTCCATTTACTGGCACTGGGTGCAAGATTCTGTTGCATTGCTCATATGCAGATCTGGGTCACGGTTCAGGGTCTCAGTTCCAGGGCAAGAAACACTAGCACACCAGAGCTTAAGGCAATAGGGAAGTGGGGACCCTGGCCACAGTTTCAGAATGGAAAAGCATGCTTGTGGTCACTTATAGACCATACATAGCACAGGCCAGGAGGATAGTGAACACACCTCTCCTTAGATCATACCCCTTGGAAGAACTAAAACCTTACAGGTCCACAAAACTACCTCTGAAAATAGCTACACAAAAAGGCTGAAGCTTGGAACAGTGCCATCTCCATCCCAGGAGCAGAGCCTAACTTTAACATAAAGTTCAAAGTCAGGAAATAGGCTGTGAGAAATGAGCAAACAATGGCAACAACAAAAGAACCTGACTAGAGAGTTACTATGGTGACAGTGAAGATTAAAACACAAACTCAGAAAAAGACAACAAAGTTAAAACTGCTACATTCAAAGCCTCAAAGAAAACTGTGAGTTGATTTCAGGACCCAAAAGAATTCCTAACAGAGCTCAAAAAGGATTTTTAAAATCAAATAAAAGAAGTAGAGAAAAAAATTGGGAAAAGAAATGAGTGATTCAAGAAAAACATTTTTAAAAAAGAGTCAATAGCTTGATAAAGAGGCACAAAAAATACTGAAAAAAAATAACACCTTAAAAAACAGGCCAAATAATAAAAGAAGCACAAAAATCCACTGAAGAAAAAACTCCTTAAAAAGCAAAACTGGCCAAATGGGACAAAAAAAAGTACAAAAATTTACAAGGAAAAAACTTCTTAGAAAGTAGAATTGGCCAAATCAAAAAAGAGGTTCAAAAGGTCACTGAAGGAAATAATTCCTTAAAAATTAGAATTGCACAAGGGGAAGCTAATGACTCCACAAGACATCAAGAAACAATAAAACAAAATCAAAAGAATGAAAATATAGAAGAAAATGTGAAATATGTCATTGGAAAAAACAACTGACCTGGAAAATAGATTGAGGAGAGATAATTTAAGAATTAGTTCACTACCTAAAAGTCATGATCAAAAAAAGAACCTAGACATCATATTTTAAGATATTATCAAGGAAAATTTCCTTGGTATTCTAGAACAAGAGAGTAAAACAGAAATTGAAAGAATCCATCTTGTTGGTTTAAGAAAAACAGGGATAGACTTATATGAAATAATGAAGAGTGAAAAGAGCAGAACAAAGAGATTGTTGTGTACAGTAAGAACAATGTTGTACTATGATCAACTCTGAATGACTTGGCTATTCTCAGCAATACAATAATCCAAGATAATTCTGACAGACAAATGATGAAAAATCCACCAGATCAAAGCATACTTTTTGAATTTTCTTTATTTTTCTTGTTTGTTTTTTGTTTGTTTTCTGTTTGTTTTCTTTCACAATATGACTAATATGGAAATATGTTTAGCTTGAGTACACATGTATAACCTATATCAAATTGGTTGCCTTCTTAAGGACAGGAGAGAAGAGGTAGGGAGAGAAGGAACTTAGAACTTAAATTTTTAAAAAATGAATGATAAAAATATTTTTACATATAATTAAGAAAAATATTTTTTTTAAAATGGTTTTGAGTATGGAACCAGCAAAATGAAACACATGTCAGTCAGTTGACTGAGGCCATGGGGCACATGGCCAGTCATCATGGAACATCATTCATCTGTCTCTCAAGATATCTTATCCACATGCAAGAACGTTCACATAGAACTCATTGCCATTTTGACCTTTATAATTCTTTCTTGAATATTACTAGTGTAAAGAGTGGGAACAGGAAGTGCTTGGTCAAGCTCACTGAGCCTAAAGAATGGGGCTTTTGTTCTGCCTTTGAGATATATCCTTAGGAATATCCACATTAACCCCACATTGAGGCAATTTTAATGCAAAAGTTCTTGCTTTGGCTTGTTTCCTGCACTGCTTTGGCAATTTGGTGAAGCCTAAAGCCCTGTTCTCAGAATGATATCTTTAAGTGCATAAAACAAAATATATCAGATTAAGAGAAAAACAATTACATTGAAAACAAGTTACCAAATAACCAAATTATCAAGCTTGAGTTGCTAAGAGTCAGAGTAGAGGAGTATATGCTCCAGCTATGATGGACTACCTATGCAAAGGTACAGAGACAAGTGATGGAATGTTCATCTGTGGAGAAATAAACTAAATGCTGGTGTGGTTAGAGGAAATGTTGGATGGAGACAGAAGTCAAAGATAATTCATGAGAAGCCCCCAAGATTGAAATTGATCTGTGTAAACCCATAAAGAGTTAAAATAACTTTGCTTGTTAGTATCATCTTCCTACATGTTTCTAATTCCACCCAGTTACTGAGACACCCCCGCCCCAGAAGAGACATACACTTGGGGTTTTAAGAGAGCTAACTCTTCATCGTCCAGTGAGTCCCACATCCCTCCTCCACATTATCTAATCAAATATTCAATCATCAAATGGCATAAACAAGCAAGTCATGCAGAAATAAAATTGTAAATGAGTATCAAAAAATTTCCTTTGCTCTCCAGTAATGAAGGAAAAATGCAAATATAGTAAAAACAACTTTGTGGTGCTATTTCATGCTTATCACACTGGTAGAAAAATAATTACAAGTGACAAAATTCAATGTTGATGGTGGACTTGAAAACTGGTGAAATCTTCTTAGAAAAAAGTTTGGTAGTATACAATTAATAATCATTATACACTAATCATACCCTTTGATTCAGTGGCCCCAGTGTTTGTAATTTGCTCTGAAAAAGTAGCTAAAAGAGAAAAAAAAATGTCTTTAATACTTCGAAGAACTACAATTCTGTTCTAAAAGATGAATTCTTAAAGTATGGAGTTATAGGAAATGTCACCCATAGACTTGGGGGGATGCTTTCCTATAAGATTCTCCTTTTCTATATGCACATAAATGGGATTTAGCCCTAAGAGAGGCTAACCCCAAAGAAAGGGAATCAAGCTTTTGTGCTTCCTCTCTGACTCATTATGAGCCCACACAGGAGTTCTAGGGAAAATCTTTTAAAGCTTAAGTATGACTTATACCTAGGATATACTTTCATCCTGTAAAAGGATATCAGTTATAGGATAGCTATTCCCTACACAAATACTTAAACATAAAAGATAAAAAATGTGTGAACCAATACTTTTAAAACATGAAATAATAACTCATCACCTATTATACTCTATTGAGAGGTAAAGATAACTTTTCAGGACTGCTCAACAACTATCTCTTATTCACCTTAGAATGATCATCAGTCTCCAATGAGCTTGTGATTCCAGGTATTCCAACCATCCAAGGCATGACTTGGACCTTTTTAGATGTATCAGCTGCAGTGTCCTCCTGGTGGAGCTAGTCATCTCCCTTAGGAAATCATGGCAGCTTCTACAATTTCCTTCTTTTTGGCATCCAAATTAATACTTTCCAATATTCAAAAAAAAAGTCAATTTCTCAGAATCCCTAGGTTCAGGGAAGTAAACAAGCAAGTAAAACAGAAGAATCAGCCAGTTTCTTTAGGTCCAAGTTCAGTCTTGCCAAGGCATGTACGTGTTCTCATTGCCACATGCACACAGTTACCATTCTTGACAGAAGGAAAGGAAGAGGAGCCACATCCCCCAACACTATGCTGCTGGTGCTTCTCCTATTCATTAAGTACTTTTAGACCTAATATTTGGCAATTTTCCAGCTCACCTCACACTATTCATCTCCTAATGACCACCTGTTTGCAATATGCATGGACTTTGCCCATCCCAAGTTGTTTTGCCTTCTAATATTTTATCTGTCATGATTTTTGTTGCTCATCTGATATATCCTGGCAAGATTCTTGCATTTCATGAATGGCTGGTCTCTTCAGCCTATTACCATGCACAACTTGACAGCTCCTCACCATGTCATCAGTGACCACCATCAATTAGACTCTTTATATGTGACCCAAGCCCAAATTGGAGTTCTGATTTGTGACATATGTGGAGTACGAAGAGGGAACTGGTTACTGGGATGAGAATATTTAACTTGGGGTCCCAGTTTTGTGACTTACAAGTTGTGTGTCTTTGAGCAAGTCATTCACTACTCTGGACCTGTTTCCTTATCTAGAACACAGCTTCTTAAACTTCTTCCATTCACTACCCCTTTCCACTTGAGAAATTTTTATGCGACCCCTGATATATAGGTATATACAATAGGTAAATAATCAAACACTTATTGATAATACATGATAAAGAAATTTATTTTAAGACAATTCTTTGGTATACATATAATTTTACCATTTATTAAAGATGAAAGCAAATTTGCATACTAATGAGATGGAAGTGCTTATTTATTTACAAGTAAATACTTTTCATTGATAGTAACAAATTTCTCAAAATATTGTTTTTCTTTATTTGACGATTTTAAAAGTCATTCAAAATATTCTTTTGGTTCATTGCAGTACACTGCACACTTGGTATTAAGATGCCATTTTAGTTTGTCTGGTTTCATTCTCTCCACAGCCAAAAAAATTTCATTACAAATTAAGCAAAGAGGTTTTCCCACACCATCATCATTATTAGAAGTAAATCCATATTGTAAAATAATTTGACACTTTTTCTTTTTCTTTTTTTTTTTTTGTCAATTTAGGTGTACCTGGTAATGAAAACTCTGGCACATTGTCATCAGTATTTTTACCTCTCCTGTCTACATTTAGACACTTATCTGTAACTGAAAAATATTTTGGTCTAAAATATAAATAAGTATTCCTAATAATTTCTCAAATAAATACTAGCTTTAGTCTATGAAATTACATATGTTTGCGCTTAATTTAAAAAACTGATGTTCACATTTATATACACATACAATGGTGATGGTGGAAAAATATTATTAAAGGGCTTTTGTTATTAATTGCTGCAATTAAACACTTATGTTTCTGTAAAAGAAGGAGATAACAGCAATTTTTAAAATCAAACATTTTAACATAATACAATCCAAAGATATACTAATCTGATATGCTAAGGAATGATGGTAGGAAAACATTAAAAGTCTTTATTTTCCATAATTAAACTATGATGTTTCTGTAAGAGCAGAAAACTGTATGTACAGTATAAACACTGCAATTTATAACATACAATAGTCTTGAATCTGAGATGAGGTATTTCTGGCAGCATTCATTGATGTTGTGTTGCATGATGGCATGCGCAGTGCAAAGCGCACATGTTGTGTGTTCAGAAACAAGACTGCAGTGAAATCAAGCAGTGCAACATGGGCAAGTGCTGCCAGAAACACCTTGGATTCATTATGTGTTTATTTTGAATTAATTTTTGTTTATTACACATTCAAAAACCTTTTACTATTGTCAAATTTTTCACAACCCCCCACATTCAGTTATGCAACCCAATATGCAGCAGAGACCCACAATTTAAGAAGCACTGGTCTAGAAAATAAGGGGATCAGACTATATGATTTCTAAGATTTCCCCCACCCAGAGGATGCAACACATAAGGAAACTGGGCATATAAAATCAAGAGCCAATAAAAAGGAAACCCCATTTGCAATGACTATATCCCCATGCTTGGAACATTCTCCCTTCTCACCTCCAATTCCTACCTTCCCTAGATGCCTCTTACCTTCTGCAAGAGAGTTTTTTCGGTCCTCCCACCTCCCCATCCCAATCAGTCCATTCCCTCTGAGATTATCTTCAAGTTACACTATATATATATATATATATATCTCATAGATATGTATTTATTTGCATGTCGTCTACCCCATTTCAATGTGGGTTCCTTGAGAGAAAAGATTATGTTTTTGACTTTTTTTGGGGGGAGGGGGTATCCACAGCATTTAGAGTAGTGATTGGTACATAGTAAGTAATTAATAAATGCTTGTTGACTTCATGACAAGTAAAAAGGAAGGAAATGACCACTGAAGCTAGGTATTCTCTCCCTGACATTCCATACCAAGTCACATTCCATTGGATTTAAGACTTTGAAAGTTTACCTTTCCCTCTGCAAGGCAGCCTTTTTGTTCATGGTAGTGGCAACAGCTATCCAGAATTGAATTTTCCCTTCATTCTTGGTTTAGGCCTCAATAAGGCCACACTCCCTCAGAATCTGGACAGATTTCACCCAATGTGCAAGAGAAGGGAGCTTCTTTTTTTTGGCGGGGGGGGTTGGGGGTGGGGCCACGGTTGTTAAGTGACTTGCCCAGGGTCACACAGCTAGTAAGTGCTATGTGTCTGAGTCCGGATTTGAACTCAGGTCCTCCTGAATCCAGGGCCAGTGTTCTATCCACTGGGCCACCTAGCTGCCCCAGAAGATGACTTCTTAAGCAACCGTCAGACAACCCAGCAATGGCACTGCAGAAATCAAGACATAGTTCCTTTTTTGTTCATCTGACCTCAAATGTTATGCACTGGCTATTCACTAACATGTGGTGCTGGGCAAAAAGACAACACTGGGGAGCATAATCCAAGGTCTTATGGCCTTGATGCATGAATGTGGGAGGATGTGGCTCAGACTGATTTGATATATTTCATTCTATTTCTCATTTTATACTTTATTGATTTCCCATTGCTTTCTATTTTAATTGATTTTTTAAAAAAATAATAATAATAACTTTGAAGTTAAATAGCAAGTGCTAAATTATTTAAAAGGAGGAAGTTTGCTGGGGTTGGGAACACCTGAGCATTAACTCAGATAATTTGAAACTGAAATCGGCTTTTAAAACTTGAGAGTAGATAAGGAGGCTCTACTTATGATAGCCAGGGCTGGCCTAAAGAAATCACAGGCTATTTCCAAAGTACAGAGTAGGGGCATGGGGTAGAGGAGAGAATCCAACTTTTATATTTCTCTTCAACCATAAAACCCAAAAACCTATACGATGACTTCTGGCTAAGTGACAGGTTGGTGAAGTGAATCCACATGGGCAGAGAAGAAATTCACTGGGGCCTTTGTTATAAACCCAACAGTCTAGTTTCAGCCTAAAGCCTGTGCGTTTCCTGCCCTATTAGAGGTCTGTAAAATCAAATGCCTGATGATAATGCTGACAGCTCCTGAAAGCAGTTCCCTCAAGAAAGAATATTGCCAACCCTGCTCCCAGAACCATGAAGTTTCTGACTGGGCCCCTGTGTGTTATTTTCATTTCAAGATGAAGACTAAATTGCTGGATGGTTTCTTGCTGGGCCATCTGATAAGTCCATCTTTAAAATGTGGTTTAGAAAAGTTACTCCAGGTCACTTGTCCAGCAGACTGCACTGACCTTCTTGTTGTCCATCCTTCTTGCAGCTTTTGCATTCTGTTAAAACTTGATCTTTTACCAGGAAATTCACTCAGACATGGAAGTTCATTTGAGGTTAAAACTGTAAAGTGGCCAATTATCTTTCATTCATTGGTTGCATGTGATCTTTAGCCCAAACTCTGGAAATAAGGACAGCATTTTGCAAAATCTCTGCTCCAAAGCTAATGTTTTGGAAAGAAAAACAGTATATTGGAAATAAATTACATGGTCTTTAATCCATTTTAGTATTATTGCCTGTTAACACACAGTGTTGCTTGCCAACACACGAGAAAGCTACAGTCTTCTTAGCAACCAGCTTTCTGATTTGCTGAATTTATAGCATCTATGTCATATCCTTGAACTGAACAGGACTAGCGAGTAAGCAGCCTGGGGTATTCAGCCTCCCTGGCAAGATGACCCAAAGGAAATCATAAATCACATGGCTATGATTTCAGTTTAGTCACATCACAGGCCTTTAAGAGAAGGGTCAGGTGATGTGGACAGTGATCACAGATTAAGAACTGGAAAGGATTTTAGAGGTCATCCAGTTCAAGCCTTTCATTTTACAAGTGAAGAAATTGAGGCTCGGATAGGTAAGTGACTTGTTCAAGGTCATAGAATCATAGCTTTAGAGTAGGAAAGTCAATAAACATTTATTAAGCACCTACTGTATGTTTCAGGTACAGTGTTGAGTTCTGGGGATACAAAAAGAGGCAAAAGACTGTCCCTGACCTCAAGAAGCTCACAGCATAGTGGGAGAGGCAACAAGCAAATATGCACAAACAAGCAATACCCTGGATAAATAGGAAATAAACATAAGGAAGACAATAGAATTAAGAGGGTCTGAGGAAGGCTTTCTGTAGAAGATGGTATTTTAACTATTGATTAGAGACATGCAAATTAAAACAACTCTGAGGTACCACCTCATAGAGATCAGATTGGCTAATATGATTCAAAAAAAAAAGGAAAATATTGGATTTTGGAAGGGAGGTGGGGAAACTGAGACACTGTTGGTGGAGCTGTGAACTGATCCAACCATTCTGGAGAGCAATTTGGAACTATGCCCGAAGAGCTATAAAACTGCATATCCTTTGATTCAGCAATACCACTGCTAGGTCTATATCCCAAAGAGATCATTAAAAAAAGGGGAAAGGACCTATTTGTACAAAAATAAATATTTATAGTAGCTCTTTTTTGTGGTGGCTAAGAATTGGAAATCAAAGGGAATCCCATCAGTTGGGGAATGGCTAAACAAACTGTGGTAGGTGATTGTAATGGAATATTATTGCACTATAAGAAATGATAAGCAGGATGATTTCTGGAAAAAAAAAACTGGAAAAGACTTACATAAACTAACGCATAGTGAAGTGAACAGAACCAGGAGAACACTGTACACAGTAACAATAATATTGTTTGATGAAGTACTCTGATGACTTAGCTATTCTTAGCAACACAATGATCCAAGACAATCCCAAAGGACTAATAATGAAGCATAGTATCTGCCTCCAGAGAAAGAACGGATATCATTTGAATACAGACTGAAGCATGCTATTTTTCATTTTTTTCTTTCATTTTTTTTCTTTTATTTGATTCCTTTTGTACAAAATGACTAATAGGGAACTGTTTTACATAATTGCATATGTATAACCTATATGGGATTGCTTACCATCTGGGGTGGGGGAAGGAGAGGGAGAAAAGGGAGGGATAGAATTTGGAACTCAAAACTTCAAATAAAAATGTTAATACAAAAAAGAAAATAATAAATTTAAATATGGAAAAAAGAAGATAGAATTTTAGATGGGACTTGAAAGAAGCCAGGAGGCAGAGATGAGGAGTGAGAGCATTCCAGGCATCGAGGGAAAGCCAACAAAAATGCCCAGAGCTGGGAGATGGAGTGTGTTGTTTGTGGAACATCAAAAAGGCCACTGTCACTGGGTTGAAGAATATGTGGTGGGGAATAAAATATAAAAAGACCAGAGAAGGTGGGGCTAAGTTATGAAGGGGTCTGAACATCAAATAGAGGATTTTGATCCTGGAGGTGATAGAGAGCCACTGGAGTTATTCTATGGGAAAGGGAGGAAAGGGAGAGGGGAGGGGGGGTGCCACGATTGGACCTGTGCTTTAGGAAAATCATGTTAATGGCAGAATGGAAGATGGATCTGAGTGAGAAGAGACTTGAGGCAGGCAGACACAGCAGCAGACTATTGTTACAGTCCAGAGTGGTGGCAGTCAGAAGAAAGAATGGGGCATAGTTGAGAAATATTGCAAAGGAGAAATCAAGAGTGGGTTTTTTTTGTTTGTTTGTTTTTAAGATGTGGATAGTGAGAGATAGTGAGAAATTGAGGGTGATACCTGGGGAACTAAAAGGATGGTGGTACCCTTGACAGTACTAGGGAAATTTGAAAGGGGAGAGGTTTTAGGTGGAAAGATAATAAATTTAAATATTGGATGTGTTGAATTTAAGATGCCTATTAGACATCCAGTTTGAGATGTCTGAAGGACAGGGGAAGATGTGAGACTGAAGGACTGGAAAGGATCAGCTCCTCTAGTCTAACTCTTTCCTTCTATAGATAAGGAAGCTGAGGTTCAAAGAAGCTAAGTGACCTGCCTACAATCACTAAAGTCACACAGGTGATGACAGAGGAAGGCTTTGAATTCAGGTCCTTTGATTTCAAATCCAGAGCTCTTTTCATTGAGACTCGCTGCTCCCTCTAGAAGAGCAAAGCCCTAGCTTAAAAATGCCTTTGTTTTTGTTCCTGAGGTGCTAAATGTGTTTGAAATATCTCCCCTCCCTTCCTCCTCCAGCTGCTGCCACCTCCCCCCACCCTTCTTTGAATGGAGTGGAAGGGAAATAGGAAAGGGGTGGAGAGGGAAGGAGATCTTTAGTAAAGTTAATGAAAGTGAAAAGTAGGGAGAGGGAGGCACTTCTTAAGGCAGGAAAAATAGCAGTCAGGTTGACATTTAGCCCCTCTATGTATGCATACAAGGGTAGATCTCAGAATGGAGGGTGAGAGACTGCTGTCTTAGAATAAAATTGTTGTGAATTATATGAATTCTTCTGCAGCCTCTCTTGTTCATTCACCATTGTCTTAGAAGATTAGTCATTAATAATTAGTGAATGATATTGTTCAGTCGTTTTAGTCACCTCTGACTCTTCACGACTCTCTACCTTTTTTTTTCCTGTTTTTGTTTGTTTGTTTTTGTTTTTGGCAAAGATACTGGACTGGTTTTCCATTTCCTTCCCCAGTGGATTAAGGCAAATAGAGGTTAGTGACTTGCCCAGGGTCACACAGCTGGGAGTGTCTGAGGCTGGATTTGAACTCAGGTCTTTCTGACTCCAGGACCAGCACCAAGCCATTTAACTGCTTCCAAGTACACAGTACAAAAGAGAAATTAAATTAAATTAAAAATTCAGCCTTGTCTTTTAGTGACTTTGAGTCTAAAAATAAATAAATAAATAAATGAAGACCTTAAATGATAAAACAGACATTTTTGGCACATTTGGCAAATGGAGCAGTAAAAAGAATGCTGGATTTGGAATCTGAGGATTTGGGTTCAATACCTGCTTCTGTCACTTTGGGCAAGTTATTCAGCTTCTCTGGACCAGAATTATTTCATATGTAAAATGAAGGGTGACCTCTAAGCTTCCTTGATCCTATTATCTTATGTAGCATGTTGTAGGGCAGATATAGAAACCATTTTTTGGTGTTAAGTTCTTCATGGATTTGTTTAAAGGGATCTCCAATATATTACTATGCATTTGAGTAAAGAAGGTGTTAGGTTTTCCTGCAACCTCGAAACAAGGCATAGAGGAATATAAAGGCCATATCGATTTACAAAGTCAAAACTCCTCTGAATCAAAAAAAAAAGAACATTGACTGAGTAAACAAATATTTTTCTTTTTGTCTTTGCATCACCAAAACCTAGCATAATGCTTGACAAAAAATAGATGCTTAATCAATGTTGACAAAATTTAATTAAATTACATTGTATCTGTGTAAGGGGAATAATACTTCCAAAGAATAATAGACTTGGAGTCAAAGGTCTTGGTCTGAACTTTGGCTCTTATTACCACTTTTTACCTATGAAATCTTGGCTCCATTATTTCCCTCTGTTGGCCACAATTTTCTATCTGTGAGAGGATTGGATTAGATTTTCTCTAATGTACTTTCCAGCTCTAAGACCTCACAGAGTAATGGTGAGGGAAGCACTTTATAAAGGGCCCTATAAAAGGAAATTACTATGTAGATCACAGGCTTTAAAGGAAAGGGGCCTTTAAAGATCATCTAGCTGCTCCACATAGGTTAAGTTACATACCTAGGGTCATACCAGTAATAAGTAGCAGAGATTCAAGTCCAGGATCTTTGATTCCAGATCCAGCATTCTTTCCATACTGCTGGGTTGATGAGTGAAGAGTGCAGCATAACATGATTCCTAAAGTCACTTTCAACCCTGAAATCCTACGGGTCTGTTTCTAAGTAGACCCAGGTCTGACCTTACCTCCCCAACAGCCTTTGTGAGACAGTCCTCATTCCCTCTGCACATATCACCGGATATCATTTTTGGGAATATAACTTCACACAATTTGGGCCAATAGCTGACCAATGGCCCAAAGACAACAGGGTTATCAGGTATTACCTCACGTCCCCAAAGCTAACCAGAGCCAGAGGAGGGTCCTTTTCCCAGCACAAGCCTCCACCCACCTCCCTCCTGCTGCTGCAGTGGGGAGCACTGGCTTTGGAAGGATGCCTAATCTCCAGTGTGGGACTTGAACCTTTGGCCTCCGGGCCAGAGGCAACAGAGCTACTAGCTGGGTGACACTGACCTACTTCCTGATTGGGGAACTAAATGGAGCCAGAGGTATGTGAGGCATTTCTTTTACTGGCCTCAGTAGGACCAGCAAAATCAAAAGCTGCCCACCCCCAAGGACAGTTGATGACCTTCAGAGAAGTCTCCCAAAGGGAGGAGTGTATCTAGCTTGCTTGTTTTGGTTTGCCCAACACTTAATATACTACCTGACATATATACATAGTGTGCGTGTGTGTGTGTGTGTGTGTGTGTGTGTGTGTTTGTACATATGTATAGAGGGGGAGAGAGAGAGAGAGAGAGAGAGAGAGAGAGAGAGAGAGAGAGAGAGAGAGAGAGAGAGAGAGAGGGAAGTTGCTATAAGTAATGAATAAGGATTTGAAACCAGGTTCTTTGAACTACAAATTCATCACTCTTTTCACTGGAAAAAATGTGTGAACTTACTGATATTCTCCTAAACACTACATTGCTTACAATTACATTGTATGCTATATCAGCTACAAATTGGTTACAGTTATCTTGTATACTGATTCCATTTGATGGTGCCAATAGAGAGGAAGAGATCTAGCTTGCATCCTCTTGAAAGTCAGTTTCACAGTGTTCCTGCACCCCATTGGTAGCTTTTTTTTCTCCCCTGTTCAACACTCCCTTTTAAATTGTTGGCTCTGAGTTTATCTCCACGTGGGAAAATTGAAACTATTGATTAAAATGAAATCTTTGATTCCAATTATCCTGAAGCCAAGATAGCTGGGAGTGACACCATATTGGATAGGCCTAAAGCACACCACAGCCTTTGCATTCTAGCATATATTGGTCCTTTCCATTCAGTGCTAAAGCCCTATTAAAAAAAAAACAAACAACAACAGTCAGGGGTGCTGACTCTGAAATAATATGTACATCAGAGGTGTTAAACATACAGCCCACAGGCCACATGTGGCCCTCCAGCATTCCTAAGTACTGCCAGAAACAGATTCGAATATAACTTGGAAATGTTTAACAAAATGAACAAAAATACAATAAAACATAGATGGTTTTAAATTTTAAAACTAAATCAATATATAGTGTGAAGGGATCCTTTTCATGGATTAGTAGCCCTCATTTCTGTTTGAGTTTGACACTACTAATCTACATTCATATTGTTATTTGAGTGTTATTAATCTATTATAAGAATGAATCCCAATCTACCATTTGTTTTCTCTGTGTTTCCTCCCTTAAATATCATTCTCCTGGCCAGATAAGTTGGCTTATACCAGCCCATAGTGCAGGACGGGAACAGTCTCCCATACGATTCCATTGATAGGGCTGAATAATTATCCATATTTTATACAAGGAGGTACCTGAGACTCAGACAATTTAAGTAACCTGCCCCAGATTATACATCTAGTAGAATCAAGGCTTGAACACAAGTCTTGATTCAATCAACCACTTTTTTTTTGTTTTGGTGGGTGACTTGCCCAGGATCACACAGCTAGTAAATATCTGAAACTAGATTTGAACTCAGGTCCTCCTGACTCCAGGGCCAGTGCTCTATCCACTTTTCAATTCAGTCAGCCCCAACAGTCAAGCAATCTAAGACAGTTTCACTAAAACTGTTTGAGCTGGTGCAAAAATGGTGTATGTTTATAGAATACTTTAAGGTTTCCAAAATGTTTTTCTCACAACATCCCTGAGGTATGTGGTTCAGGTATTATTATCCCAATTTTACAACTAACAGCTAGATGACTTACTTATAGCTATGTAACTTGGCTTCAGAGCTGGTATCAGAGCCCAAGTCTCCTAAATCAAAACTCTAGCTCCCTGGAGGTCAGTTTACATTCCCCTTATGATGAACGCTAATTTCCCTGATTCTTTGGGGACTCTGGCTTTCAGCTATTCAGCTTATCACTTAGCCCTAGACCCCTCCATAAAACATAAAGCACTCCTAACTCCCTAAACAACCTCATTCCTAGCAGAGTATCAGGACTTTGAGCCAAAACATTACCTAGTTCTTGGCAGGCTCTGGAGAGGACTTGTGGTCACAAGACCACCATGCAGGACTCTCACAGCTGAATGTGAGCATTCTGCTTATTCAAGCTGCAATACCATCCAATAATATTTTGGAGCCTTCTACTCATATTCCAGCTGGATCAGGGAAGTCAAGCTGTCTGTCCAGCTGGGTTTTCATTATTTTTATTTGAAAGTCTGAATCATCAACCGGCATCGTTCTGCAGCCAGGTGGCCTGTTAGGATTCAACGTCAAGTCTGGCTCTTTGGCAGAAGAGTGAGTCAAAGGTACCTCTGAGAAATTCTAGTAGAGTTGAGTATTTCCTCAGTTTTCAGGCAGTCCCCATCTTGAGTTATGTCATCCTTACATGGCAAAGTGGAGGAAGATATTTCCCACTAATAACTGATTGAAACACTGTTGAAAGTCTTGGAAATGATCTATGTGTCCAGAAACTGAAAAATAACTAAATAAGTTATATTACACTTGTGTAATGGAATATTATGGTGCCATAATGATACAAGTATACAAGGAAGTATGTATGAAGTGGGCAAAGTAAAATCAGCAGAATTAGAATTGTAGATAGATTGACTACAACAAGAAAGAAAGAAAGAAAGAAAGAAAGAAAGAAAGAAAGAAAGAAAGAAAGAAAGAAAGAAAGAAGGAAGGAAGGAAGGAAGGAAGGAAGGAAGAAAGAAAGAAAGAAAGAAAGAAAGAAAGAAAGAAAGAAAGAAAGAAAGAAAGAAAGAAAGAAAGAAAGAAAGAAAGAAAGAAAGAAAGAAAGAAAGAAGAAAAAGAAAGAAAGAAAGAAAGAAAGAAAGAAAGAAAGAAAGAAAGAAAGGAGGGAAGGAGGGGAGGGAGGGAGGAAGGAAGGAAGGAAAGAAAGAAAGAAAAACAAAAAGAAGAGATAAGGTGGGGGAAAGAAGAAGAGGGAGAGAGAGAGAGGAAGAGATGGGGGAGACAGAGAGAGAGAGAGAGAAAGAGAGAGAGAGAGAGAGAGAGAGAGAGGAGAGAGAGAGAGAGAGAGGAGAGAGAGAGAGAGAGAGAGAAGCCATAGGTAACAGAACTTCAGACAGACCAGAAAAAAAAAGGACATGGAACAAAAAATGTCTCTTTGCTTACTCCTCATTCATTCATTCCACTTTGTTAGCTTCTAAGGGTTTTCTGTTGACTGTGTATGCTTGGTTAATTATTTTGTTGATAGCTACTAAACTTACATTTTTTAAAGAGTTAGAAATCACACAGAGGGCTGCAAGGAATGCCAGGTTAGAGACTGACCTCACCATAGTCAATATTTTTTGAGCACTTAACCATGTAAGAGTTTCTGGAGACACAGAAGAATCCCTGCCCTTCCAGATCTTGTTATCTAGCTGGAGAGATAAGACAAAGATACAGAAAAAAGAAAAATAATAATGTCAGGCAGTATATGATAAGTGCTAAATGAACAGTACTTAGGTGTTGAGAATTCAAAGGAGGAAGAGGTCAGTCAGCATGGACTAGGATCATCAGGGAAGCCTTTGTGCAGGAAGTGAGAATTGAGCTGGGAACTGTAGGAAGGAAAGGACTTTGATAAGCAATGAAGAGGGAGGAATGTCTTCAAGGGAGGTAGCCTGAGCAAAGGTTCAGAGTCAGAAATACACTCACTTACTCTTAAGGGTTGATGTAGGCCTACTTGGCTGGAATGGGCAGTTTGTGGCGAGCACAATAGATTGTTGATGAATGATTTGCTCATGGTAGCCACAGTCAAATATTGCACTTTCTGATAGACAATAGCATTCACAAGCTTTCATGTGCACAAAAAAGCACACACAGAGATCCGAACAAGCCTCTTTCAAGTCCTCTCAGAAGAAGAGTGATAGCAATTAAATGTAATGAGAAAGATTATCTAATGAGGGCCCTGTCTTAGAAATATGTACTACGATCCCTAACCGTTGACAATCCCCATAAAGGGGTTGATGAGCTCGATTCTGAATGTGTGCAATGATATGGAATGTCTCCTCCATGAGACTGTGAATTCCTTGAAAGTAGAAATTGTTTTTGCTCTTTTGCCTCACTTTATATCCCCGGGGTTTAGCAGTGCTTGGTATATACTCCTTATTAATAAACAATTTATTTAAAATTCATGTTGACTGACTAATGAGGGAAATGTTCTTCCCACCCACCATCAGGCTGGCTCATGTGCTCATGTTCTACTAGACCAGCCAGTGCCTGAGATGGGGTCTCCTCCTTCATTCCTTGGGTATCATTGTAAGGTCTTGAAAGTTAGAAGAGCCACCAGAGATGTAATCACTGACCCTAGGAAGGAGCCGTGCTTGAGAAGTGACTACCTGCTTCACCCAGCCCAGCAATGGATCAGCCCAACAGCCAAGATGCCAGGTCCTGAAAGCAAAGGTACAGATCTATCTATCTGGCTATACTGAGCTTGGAAGCGAACTTGGTAGGGCTAAACGGTTGTGACGGCCCCTTTAAGTTTGAGTTTACTCTTAGTATTTCTGAGGGTGCAGGAGCTAAGAATAGAGCAGGGGTAGGGAACCTGTGGCCTCGAGGCCACATGTGGCTCTCAAGGCCCTCAAGTGCAGCCTTTTGACTGAATCCAGGGTCCCCACCCCACCCCTATCTGTCTGAATATCTGTCTGTGCCTCTCCAACTCTGTCTCTCTCTTTGTCTCTGCCTCTCTTCCTCTGTCTCTTTCCTCTATCAACCTAATAAGGCTTCTCCAACCAAAGCACTTTGTCAATCTTAAAGTACCCTTTAGAAGTAAGCTTTTACTTTTATTGAGTAGGGTGATTCAAGTCATTTCAATGCAATAAACCTTTGTTGACCAACATCTTATACCAGGTGTTAATATTGTAAAGACAAAAAAAAAAAGAATCTCTGCCCTTGGGGAGCTTGCATTCTATTGGTTATAATAAATGGCATCTTTAAAGGCCTTACATCATCATGTCTCTCTAACTTTTAGGGACCCCCATCTAGCACCACCACAGGGTCCCACTGTCTGAGAACAGAAAGCCTCACCCAACCATTCCTATATTCCCCCAATCTGCAGCTGGTGAGTTTTGCAACAATAAAGACCAATTGAAAAATTTATCAGCCTGCTTAACAATGACAATAACAACAGCTAGCATTTATATAGTGTTTTAAAGTTTGCAAAGCAGTTTGTGTATATGATCTCATTTGATCCTGAAAATGACTTTGGGAGGTAGGTGCAATTATTATCTCCATTTTGCAGATGATAAAATTAAGACAGATAGAAGGGAAGGGACTTGTCCAGGGTCATAGAGCTAGTAAATGTCAGGGGTAGGATTTGAACAGAGGTGTCTCCTCCCCCCAAGTCCAGCACTCTATCTAATCTACCACCTAGCTGTGACTTATTGGATATTCTGTGATTGACTAGTCACCTCACTGTGGGGCTTCAGAAATGGATATTTGTGGTCTGGTATGACTAAGTATAGAGTGCTATAAGTGAAATCTATCCAGTAACTTTTCCATTTACAGTGAGCAAGAGGTTTAAGTTTATTATAAATACAGGATACATTCTGACCTGGGGAAGATTAGGGAGAAGAACTGAGGAGACTCATGATGCTAAGAGGAAATAGGCTAGAAAACAAGGGAAACCACGCCCCCCCCTTCCTGATCAAAGTTTGTGCTCTGCCCTGTTTGACTAAGTCACATACAGTGAGTTCAGAGACATGCAAAACTGTGGCATTGCTGGTGTCCTGGGCTCTGCTTAGAGAAAGGCTACAGAGAGCTTGTGTCCTCTAAAAAATTCTGAAATCTCAGAGATGAACTCATTGGTTCCTTCATGTGCTGATTACCCACTGTGTGCAAGGTACTGTGATAGCTGCTACAATGAGTACATATATAAAGAATAGAATGCAATTGGACAAACATTAAGCAACTCCCATATACAGGTTGTTGTGTGTGCTCAGTCCTGGGGATCCAAAGACAGGCATGGCATACACTTTGCTCTCAGGGCTTACAACCTAATGGAGTTAAGGAATGCACAAACAACTATGAAACAGGGAGAGATAATTTAAGTGCAGTGGAGAAGTCCAAGAAAAATGCCATGAAAATTTGGAGAGATGGATCGTTTTCAGAGGAATGGTGAAGATCGTTAAAGAATCATAGGATAATAGATTTCAAGCTGGAAGGGACCATAGGTATCATCAAGTCCAATACCCTCATTTTATAGGAAATGGAGGCACGGAGTCATACAGCCAGTAACTGTCGAAGGTGAGATTTGAACCCAGACCTTTCTAATTCTAAATTCAGTGCTTAATCCAGTATATCATGCTGCAATCTATTCCAACTTATTCACTTGCAAGTGAGGAAACTGAGGCCCAGAGATGTCAATTAACTTTCCAAAAGTAATTCAGGAACTACATGGCAGAGCCATCACATCATTTGAACCCCAGTCCTCTGAGGCTAAAACCCTTTCATGGAGAAGTTGGCATCAGAATTGGGTCCTACAGAAAGGTAGGGGCTTCAGGAGAAGATGAGGAATCCACTCTAAGAATAGGGGACAGAATCAATCATTTTATGAAGATGAGGGACAACAGGACAAGAAATGGAGGGGGCAGATTAGACACAGTCCTTGCCCTCAAACAACATACAATCAAAAGCATAGAATGACAGAATGTCAGGGCTGTAAAGGACCTTGATAAATAGTCTAGACTCCCTCATTTTACAGGAAGGAAATTCTGGCCCAGAAAGGGAAAGTAACGCCCAAAACTATATGTCATGTTAGTAGTAGAGCCAGGACTAGAATGTTGGCCTCCTGACCACATTCCAACTACAGCTAGTCCCACACACAGTGGATAGAGCCCTGGTCCTGGAGCCAGGAAGATCTGGAGTTCACATCCAGCCTCAGACTCTTACTAGCCACATGTCCCTAGGCAAGTTCTATTAAATTCAATAAACATTTATTAAGTATCCACTATATTTCAGGCACTAGGGATACAATTAAGGGGAAAAAAAAAGATATTACTTGCCCTCAAGGAGCTTACAATCTACATCTAACATACATGAGGAAGTTGGAAAGGAGAAAGGGAAACCACCAGGAGTGTGAACCTTCGAGTTCAAACCTTGGAGTTAGAGCAGAGCTATGCTCGAAAAGTGGAGGGTTAGCCACAGAGTTTAAGGTCAGCCTTCTATAAAAGAAAATTTTGAGAGTTTAGTGCTCCATGGAAAGGTATTGAAGACCTCAGTTTTCTCAACTGTAAAACGGGGATAATAATAGCAGCTACCTCACAGAGGTAGGATAGGATTACATAATATTTGTAGTATAGTGCCTGGCACATAGTAGAAACTTAATAAATGTTTATTCCGTTCCCTACCCCCTTTTCCTACCACATTGGTATAAAATTATTCTAATCCCATGACTTTTAAATGGTGGTAAAAGGAATGATGTTATCAAAAGCAGTTATTAGTTCTGTTTATTGTTGGGGACTAGTCTCTTCCTAGCAGGCCATTTCAGAGACAAGATTTAGCCCTATTCTTTGTCAGAAAGGAGAGTCTAGAAAGGTCTCAGTCAAGCATGAGACACAGGCAAATACACTGACCCTCCCTTCACACAATATCTGGTGCCACTTCTGATCAGCAGGAACCTGAACTTCATCACAGGGGCATGATGATGCATAATGAATGTTGTTGTTCACTTGTGTCTGGCTCTTTGTGACCTCATTTGGGGTTTTCTTGGCCAAGATACTGGAGTGGTTTGTCATTTCCTTCTCTAGCTCCTCTTACAGATGAGGAAACTAAGGTAGACACGGTTAAGTGACTTGCCCAGGGTCACACAGTTAGAAAGTGTCTGAGGCCAGTTTTGAATTCATAAAAATATTTTTTCCTGACTCCAGGCCCAGTGCTCTGTGTACTAGTTTCCTGATGTACAATGAAAGCACCACGCAAAGAAGAAGAAGAAAAGTGGAGTGGGATTAGAGAACAAATAGCTATGCTGAAGCATTACTTTCAGCAAACTGAAGAAAAAATAATCTCCTCTGATGTCACAAGATCCCACTACTATGAGGAATATCTCAATTAAATCAGGATTTATTGAAGCATATAATGGTAATATAATACAATGGAAAGAGCCTGATTAGGAATTAGGGGACCCAGGTCTAATGCCAGCTCTGCCACAAACTAGCTGAGTGACCTTGGGCATATTACTTCTTTCTAGGTCTCAGTTTTCTTCTTTGGAGATTAGCCAGAATCAAGAGCAAAGTGGTTAAAAGTTGCCAAGAGATAGAAGTAATCCTGATTTAAGTGTAAGACAGCTGGTCTCTAAAAACCACCCCACCCCCTAGCCCAGAAAGACAAGAATCTAATCACAGAAAGTAAGGGATTGATAAGGTATTAAATTAACTGAAAAAAAACCAACAACAAAATATGGCTGCTCTGGTGACCTCTTTATGAAGCATGAAGAAGTTCTTTGAGTGAATTAGAAAGGGAACTTGTCCATTGGTTGGTCAGTGGTTAGCTCTGCACCCAGACGGCTCTTTAAAGACAGTCAAACAGTGACACAGTACGTTAAAGACAGTCTTTGCCAGGAGCAAATTGGTGTAGTATGACCAGAGCCCATATT